>NW_016107446.1:4896830-4914492 GCF_001604975.1 Cebus imitator
CACTGCAACCTCCACCTCCCTGGTTCAAGCGTCTCTCCTGCCTCAGCCTCCTGAGTAGCTGGGATTACAGGCATGCACTATCATGCCCAGCTAATTTTCATATTTTTAGAAGAGATGGGGTTTCCCCATGTTGGCCAGGCTGGTCTTGAACTCCAGACCTCAGGTGATCCACCCACGCTGGCCTTCCAAAGTGCTAGGATTACAGGCATGAGCCACAGCGCCCAGCCAATTTTTTATTTTTAGTAAGACAGGGTTTTCACCATGCTGGCCAGGCTGGTCTTGAACACCCGGCCTCAGGTGATCCACCCACCTTGGCCTCCCAAAGTGCTGGGATTACAGGTGTGAATCTGGCCACAACCACAGCTTTGTCCTTATAGTTTTGCTTTGGAAAAAAAATGTCACATAAATGACGTCATGCTATACGCAGCCTTCTACATCTGGCTTAAGAGCATAATATAATTGGGATTAATCTGTGGTTTTGTACATACCTGTAGCTTGTTCCTTTTCATTGTATGGATGAACCACAACTTGTTTATGTGTTCACCAGTTGATGGACACTTGCGTTGTTTTGGGTTTTGGCAGATGAAGGCTGCCACAAACTTTTAGACGGGTCCTGATCGAACATGTCTTCTTTCCTCTTGAGTACACATCTAGGACTGGGATTGCTAGGTTGTATGGTGCTGAGCAAAACAAGTTCCCTTAGATACAGGAATTTTTTAGCTTTTTATTATTGGTTTCTATCTTAACTGTATTATAATCAACAACATAATCTGTATGATTTCATTCCTTTAAAGGTATTGAGGCTTGCTTTATAGTAAAACAGTCAACTCCATGTTCCACGTGTGCTTGAAAATAATGAGCATTCTCTGGGTGCACTGTTTTATCTATGCTCACAAGGCCAAGGCTGTTGCTATGTGTTCTTCAAGTCTCCCATATCTGCTCTGATTTTTAGTCTGTTTGTCCCATCATACACAAGTGGTATGTTTAAATCTCACACTAAGTGTGAATCTGAATTTTCCTATATTCCCATCAATTTTTGCTTTACATACACTGAAGCTATTATTTTGTACATAGGGATGTATAGTTCAGACTGCTATTTATTTTACAGGTCTCTCTTCATCCCTAGCAATGCTTTTGGCCTTAAAGTTCTCTTAATATGCAGAAAATATTGGCCAGGCACAATGGCTCATGCCTGTAACTCCAACACTTTGGGAGGCTGAGGTGGGAGGATCACTTGAGGCCAGGAGTTTGAGACCAGCTTGGGCAAGACTCTGTCTCTACCAAAAAAAAAAAAAAAAAAAAAAGTGAGGCATGGTGATGTGCCTAAGACAGCAGGATTGCTGGAGCCCAGGAGTTTAGGCTGCAGTGAGCTATGACTGCGCCACTGCTGCATAACAACTTGAGCAATAGAGCAAGACTGTCTCAATACAAAACAAAACAAAAAAGCTACACATTAGCTTTTCATTAAAATTTGAATAATATATCTATTCCCATCTTCTTTTAACCTTTCTCTGGTCTATAAAAGCAAAGTTCTAGACTGTTCTCTTGTAAACTACATATAGCTGCCTTTTTAGGAAACTTATCTAAAAAAACTTAAGATCATGTAATCTAAGTACTTACTGATATATGTGGGTCTAAATCTACCATATTACATGTGTTCTGGTTGTCATACCTGTGCTATTTCCTGTAGCTTCTCACTTTCTTCTGTATCAGCATTTTAAAACCAGTTTTCCTATTAGTCTGGAAGTTAAATCACCATGTTGTATGGTTACCCTAGAGATGGCGAGAAGCAATTGTGACTTACCTGTGAC
Organism: Cebus imitator; assembly: GCF_001604975.1. NCBI lineage: Eukaryota > Metazoa > Chordata > Mammalia > Primates > Cebidae > Cebus > Cebus imitator. Next base: position 4,898,642 of record NW_016107446.1, read on the forward strand.
TGGGACTCCTCATCATTTCCCAGTTAATGCAAGAACCTGAGACCCCTCGATTTACCCCATCCCCAATTTTTATGCCATTATTTTCTCATAATTTAATTCACTGTGTATTTTCAAGTCCATAAGACGTTATCATTATTTTATACAGGCTATTCATTTGGATTTATCCATACGGCTACCATTTTCATTACTATACATTCCTTTCTACATGAGTATTGTTTAAACACTCCTTAGGTGAGTCCATTATATCTCTCTAAAGGGTTGGCCTGCCCCTGGCCCAGCTCCCCTGTCTGCCAATATCTCCTTCCCATAAACACTGGAGAACACCTAACTTTATGAGGCCAAACCTTTCAATGGCTCCCACCGCCTGCCAGATAGCACTTACAAACTTTCCTGACCCAGTCCTTACCTGCTTCTGAAACCTGACCCTTACTGGAGCCCCACTCCTCCCTGGTACTGACAGTGCTCAACTACTTTCCAGTGCATACAACATGCTGTGCCTTGTACTGGGTCTGCCTTCTTCTTTCATTCACTGGACAAGTTGCTCCAGTCTCTCAGGACCAGTCACTTCCTTTGATGGGTCCTTGTGCTCTGTGAGGAGACAGACACCCTGAGAGTGCCCTGCTCCAAACCCGCTTGCCTGTCCAACCTGCTCCGGCTATTCCACGATGCATGGATGGCCCGAATCACGTTGTGTCCCCATTTCCAGGCCCAATACGAACGTGGGGCCTATACTGAGTTCATTCACAATATGGTGATAATAATCCCGGTAATGCTTTTTCCTTGTGTTGCTTTGAAGCTCAAATCCTAGTCTATGCCAAAGAGCTTTAAAAGTCAGAGGGAGTACATACCAGGATTAATGACTGTTAGAGGCAATTGTTTCATAAGCTTAATAGGAAAAATTTTTCAACAAAACATGACTAGCTTTATTTTATTCCCAGGAGATTAATTTAAGCATCAGTGGATAATTCATTTTCTAATCTTGTGCCTGATAATAAATTAGCTTTGTAATAAGAAGTCATTGTTAATTTTTTTTCTTGGTTGTCCAACTTTGAAAATAAAATCTTACATGGAACCCAAATATATGAAATACATTAAAAATTCACATTGTGGTTGAAGCAGGAGTGAGGCTTTCTCACAGCAGTCATCAGCAGTGCAAAATGACAGCCCTCCTGTTAAGTCCAGAGTCTTCGGCAGGTTTCCATTAAGTTATTTTCAACTAAAACTTGAGTAACTGTTTACCATTCCAACAACCCATCTCACACTTCAAAATACATTCTTCAGAGTCAAGGACAGCTGCTTTATAAACAGTGTGGTCAAATATAGCCACATATATAACAAACACTCCCACAGTGTCACCAAGCCCCTCTGTGAGTAGCCTGCTCAGCTGGCACTAAGTACCGTTGCGCTGGCCTGGCTTTGTACCTCAGGTCGCCTACCCTCCAGGACTCCCCGCCTACCAGAACCTGGGTGTCACTGATCTTGAGAAGAAACTTCTGAGCTTGTTCTGTGACACGTTTAATTTAATTTACTGAAGTTTTAAAAGACTGACATTTGTGCATTTCAAATGCAAAAATAAAATTTAACGTGTACAGATAAATTGTGCTATGCAAGGCTTTATTTACAACTTAGATGACTTTATGATTGCTCACAATCTGACACAGACTAATATGTTTTGTCTGAAAATACTCATAAAATACCTCATCTTCAAAATAATTAAAAAATGTAATTGCCTTTAAAATGAGTTTTCAAAAAGGAAAATTAAACACATTTTAGTAAATATATAGATATGTTTTATTTGTCAAGAGTAAATGTCAGTTTTATTTAGAATATTCAAGTACAAAAAATGAAAATTTATCTACGAATGTTAAGAAATGTTAGAAATCATTAGTGTTGAGAACAGTAAGGCACTGAATGCAAACATCACATAAAATATGAATTATCTGCATTTTTATATCTTTAATATTCAGATGTTCATATTTTCTTAAAAAATATTTTTAACAAAATGATTCAACCTTATTATATTTCCCCTGGAAGGCAGAGTTTAAACAAGTATGTATTGAAATATTTTCCTAATGAAAACTGTGATACACCCATGTTCAAAGGTACTTTCTCATTAGAAAAAAGTTTATATAGCTGGATGTTTTAACTTTTAAAGATATTTTGTTTCACCACAGTAATACATCAGCCACAATAAGGCATCCTGAAGCATGAAGTCATCATGTTAAATAATTTGACACAAAAGCTTAAGATCATATCACCAATAGGGTAACTGTATCAAAAATTTTAGTTCTATAAAACTATTAAGAGGTTAGAGTTTTAGCTCTATAATAGATCCCAAAACATATTCCCCCAAATTTTTAGTATATATAAAAAAGGTTCATCTAGGACTATAAATGCAATCAGATAGCCCCGATATGAATGGGTTCTGTATTTTCAATGGCACTGACACCGTGCTCTTTGGTATAATGCACTGCAGTGACAATAGCTTGGTAGCAACAGAAAAGATTTAGTCATCACAAAACAGCAACCTAAAAATTTCTAACAGTGAATATATATGAATATATAGGTACAAGTTAAGTATCCCTTATCCAAAATGCTAGCCACCAGAAATGTTTCGGATTTCAGATTCTAGAATATCTGCATATACACAATGGGACCTGGCTCTAATTACATAATTCATTTATGTTTCACATACACCTTATACATATAGCCTGAAAGTAATTTATACAACATTTTTAGTAATTTTGTGCAAGAAACAAAATCTGTTTAAATTGAACCATCAGAAAGCAAAGGTGTCAGGTGGGGAATTTTCCACTCGTGGGGTCAAGTCAGTGCTCAAAAAGATTTAGATTTTGAAGCTTTTGGATTTCAGATTTTTTAATTAGAGATGCTCAACTTAAAATATCATTCACTCTGGCTTACATATTGACCTTGTGCTTGAAGGTACTTTTCCATAAATATCAGTAACTGTGGCCGTTCACCAAATATAGATGAAGTGATAAAGCAAATAAAAACAACAAAATCAAAGCATATTTCTAGTTGTTTTTTTTTTTAATAAAGTTTGCTTGTGATGATGACCTTCTGTGCTCTGGAACTTCTGTTTTACAAAAAATTGGAGCTGGAAAAAAAAAGAATCTTTTAATTGGTACAATTTTTTAAAAAAACATTCAAGAAGTAAAAATTAGCAAATATGCATCTAATATATTATAGGATATCTAGCTACAGGACTTTGAAAAAGAAAAAAAAACCAAAAACACCAAGCCATATTTTCTTGAAGATAAATTCTTCTAGAAGAGCTCTCAAAAAATATGGGCTTGGTCCTGATTTTGCAAACAGCAGGGTTCTCAAGTGGAGTAGGGTGATAATTTTTACAAGGTAAATGTAATTTATCTTTCATATATGAGAAAAAAATGGGAAATCTAATTTTAGTAACACTGGGTTAAGATGAAGAAAAAAATATATTAATAAAAGATCCATTAGCTTTAAAATCCAAAGCAGGTTGAAAAGCAGTAATAACTGTATAGTTTATCTTTCAAAATTCAATGCTTGAATAAAATATAGCTTTTATACTACTATTATATTTATTCTTTAACAAAAAATTGCATGCCTGCTATGTAGCAGACACTGTTCTAGGCTCTGGGGATGACTATATCAATAAACAAGATAAAGATCCATGCTCTTGGAGAGCTTACGTTAAAAGATCATACATGAGAATTCCTTTTTTCCAAAAATACCTGTAAAGTATATAGGCCAATAAAATCTGCCAAAGTCCTGTGGATTTACTTCTCTATATATAAAAACTTGAAAGCCACCATGAGCCAAGGTTATGTCCTCTTATTTTAAAGGTGAGTTGCAATATTCTGAAAATGGGTCTGAAATAGAAGGGAACATGGGAGCAGAGGATGCTGCTAACACAGAGGCAGCTACAGCAAACTGAGGCAGAGTCCCACAGATGAGCATTCTGAACAGAACAAGGCATGATGAATTTCCTCAACAGCCAAATAAGTAAACTGACAGGGACATCTTAAGTGGAAGAAATAAAACAAGGGACATAAAGTACAGAAGGAAATTATCAAAAAGGAAAAATAAACTTATTTTCTAAAACTTGAGTAACTGATTTTAACACATACCCCAAACCTACACGCCTTGTGATTATCATCCACATGCTACTCATGGCCGCCCCCTTGCACTGTGGCCCTCTCTACCTTTCTCTGCATCTTTACGTCCACCATTGGTTTCACAAGCTCTGACATCAACGCACAGGAGTTCGAATCGACAGCTTTGTTCCCTTATTAAAATAAAAATTCTCACAAAATCAGTATCAGTAGAATTTGTTCTAAAAAATCGAACCTAATAATTAGTTTAGTAAAATACTATTTTATGTCTGTAATTCCCCAACAAAGGGCACAGCTTCATTTAGACATGAAATTCAAAATAACTCATGGCAGGTCAGTGGCCATTAGCTGTGTACTAGGGCCACGGCTGGGCTATTAAATAAGAGCAACCATTTCCCCTTCAGCTAACTGATCCTTTTTACACTGTGATGATTTTCTATTTTGTTCATTCATTCATTCATTTTAGCAAATACTCACTGACACATAACATGTGCCAGGTGCTGTTCTAGATGCTGGGAAAACAGCAGTGAACAAGAGGGACAAGGTCTTTCCTCTTCAGGAGCTGATATTTAGTTGTGGGGGGCAGACAAAGCATAAGGAAGCAGAAGTAAGAAGCACAAGGAAGATCCGACAGGGCAATGTGACAAGTGCAAGCAGGGCTGCCAGGGAGGGTGACTAGGCCTCTTACTTCTTACGGTCCTTGTCCTTCCTCAGATTGCTGCCTGTTGCTAGAAAGGGCTGGTTGTGGAATATCTCGGAGGTAGCTTTCTTTTTAGAGAAAGCAATTATTTCTTCTTCCAAAAGTCTTCTCTTTTCTTCAAGCTTCAGTCTCTCTTCTTGGTGAAGTCTCTTAAGGTGCTCAAACTTGGCCTGTAGCTGGAAACAAAAGTGCAATCCCCACCACTGACACAGCATGGCAGCAGAGAAATGCTCTGCCGCTCAACAACACAAAAGTGGACCCCATGGCGCAATACACAGTAACCTACAGTTATCTCCAAATCTTCCTAAAGTCTCAATAGTTCATGCTTCAAGGAAAAGTTTACATATGGAATTCCCTTGGTAAGTTTTATTTTAAATGAGTTCCCATGCAAAAAAAAAAAAAAATGCTTAAACCAAATATAATAAATATCATAGTCTTTAAACAAAACTGTTTTAAAAACGTGACATTTTCCTAGTTTTTATTTTCTCACTGTATATTTTCCCCACAAAACCTCTTAAAGTCTCTCAAGTCCATGCTCAATAAAAGTAACAGATGTAAAATACAGAAGGAAATTACCAGAAAGGAAAAAAACAGCAATGCTATTTTCTAAATAAAATATGTGCAGTAAACAGTTACTGTAAAATTGCACTGGTAAACATCACTGGAAAGCAAGTGTCAACTGTCAACTATGTCAAGAACGTTAAAACTGTATTGTATTTTTCCATAGTCTTTCAATGTCTTGAAATCTAGGCTTTAAAAAACCCTAAATTCAGAGAAAGCTTTATACATAAAAATACTCATTGGAGTACAATGTATACTACAATAGGAAAAAAAAATAGCCTAAGTATCCAATAAAGATAAAATCAAAGAATAAATTAATGCTAAATAGCTTTAATAAAGCTTTGGGAGAGCAGAATGTGCAGGACTGTTGAGCTGAGGGCAACCAAGAAGCAGCAGACACAGAAAAGCTCTCTGACCTCCCTTTAGGTGCCTAAAGGCAGGATATAGATGTACAAAGAAAAGGTATCCAGCTCCCTACCCCAACCAGAGAGCACAAAGGTTAACCACCAAAGACAACTTCAGACCCTTTTGGGACTGGAGACTGGTGCCAGACAGATCTACATTAACTAGCTTTACTGACTAGCCTCCATCTGCCAGCTATGTGCCTTCCTCCAAGTTGCTACCCCGAGAGACTCCAAGTCCTTTTCCTTTGTCTTGTCATTTCTCTAAAATTTAACTGTTCTTTGTTGAAGATGCTATAGAAGGCAGGATGCAGATGCCTCTTTGAGAACTATTACTAACTGTATCTCCCATGTATATGTGAAATATACATGCTAATAAACTGTTTGTTTTCCTTTTGTTAATCTGAGAAAGGAGTTATTCCAATTAAGAACCTACAGGGGTTATTCTTCCCCTATACAACTGTTAAATGAGTTTCACAAAAGTCCATAAGGTTACATCAAGAGATTTATCTCAAGCAAAAAAAGCAGAAGAAAAAATATTTAAAGGACACAATTCAGTACTTTTCATCTCCTTGGGGCTGAAAATCACCTTGATAAACCATATAAAGGGAGCAATGTTCACCTTGGATGTCAACTTAGGGGCAGGCAGGTCTTTTACTTTATTTCGCTCCACAATTTAAGGAATGCCCTATATGGATTATAGAAGGCATATGTCTCAAAGCAATGAAGGGCATTCATGTAAAACTCTGGAAACTTAAAAATAAAAAGGAAGCTTTAAAAAAACTGGGATATACCAAAAGAAAAAAATCTATTTAGTATTTTTACCATGATGGCTGGCATTGAGTAAACACTCAATAAATATTATCCATTGTTATTAACAAAAAATAGAAATCTCAGCTTGCTCCAGCCGCCACCATGGGTAGTTCTTTCTGTGTGCTTTGCTCTGTTACAGCTGCAAAAGAGAAACTCTTAGCACACATGTGCTGGGTAACTGTGGGAGCAATGTCTCCCGGAGGATTACTTAGGAACTACATCTTTCTCATTTTTATACCCCTAGAGCAGCACACAATGCTGCTCATAAAAGAATTCTAAAAGATGTAGAAGAACTAGTAATGAGAAGAAATACAGATGAACATTATGTGAAGTTCTGAATGCAAGTTCAAAGAGACACGGTCCAAGGAAGAATGTAGGTAGAGCTGGTTTAATTGTGGCTTACTCCCACCAAAAAAATCTAGGGTGTCAGGCCAGCTCCATGTGAATCAGTGTCAGCTCCATATGAATCAGCTGTGTGCTGTGCCTTCTAACAACACAACCACAGTGTCTAGAATCTACATTTTAAAAGATAACCTTGTTTTTGGTCCTCTGGTCTGGTTAGGTAAATCTGAGATTAACATTTTAGTTCTGGGTAGCAACCTAGCATTCATGCAAACAAAGCAGGACTTGGTGTCTAGAAAAAGATGATATATAATAGTTGAGGAAATATTTCACTGAAAATCAGAGACTGAGGGAAGAAACTAGGGAGCTCAACTCCGTTCTAATAAAAACTGTTATGTTCCAAATATGGAATAGGTTGTCCCGTGAGCCAGTGAGCACCTGACAGGAAAAGTATTCAAATGGAAACAAGGCTGAAACAGATGATTAAGGCCCTTCTAACCTAAGAAGCTTTTATTCCAGAGGATACCTTTTCAGAGAAGCATCAGTTCCTTAGTATTTGCTTTTTTAAATGATTCTTGCTTTTAAAAAAGTTACATATTAGGTATGTGTGTGTGTTTAAAGAGGCAGGCTCCCCAGCTGTCATTCAAATCAGTGGCACAAACAGAGAGCTCTCTGAACATGTGTGCACCCAGGATGTGGGATAGCAGCAGGAGCAGGGCAAAGTCTGGAAAGGAAGCAGTAGGGGAAGGTTTCTATCACATGAATAGAGATAGTTCTCTGGTTACTCAAATGGAGGTTGCATACCTCATATGCACACTAAAATATCTCGAAAGGTCACAGGGCACTTCATACATCATTCATGAGGTTGACTAAAAAATTCCAGGAAAAATACAAAGAGGAAAAATTAAACAACGGGGGGCGGGGCAGGACTATTATTCACACTGCATGGCATTTCAAGCTTTGGCTACCAACAGTCTATTCCATATACATGAAGCATTCATGCATGGTTCCATTATTCACTACAACAGGCAGTTAATTCAAATATATTTTCAAATTCTCAAAAAATTAAAAACAAGGGATCTTCTGTGCTATTGATAGTCACCAATTCTCTTAAGATTAAGCCATCAATATGGTACAATAGTCCGCCCTATTCCTTGGGAAATATGTTCCAAAACTCTGGGAGAACAGCTGAAACCACAGGTAGTGCTGTACCCTATGTTTTTTCCTATATATGGACACCTATGGTAAAGTTAAGGCACAGTAAGAAACTGACAACAACAATAAAATAGAACTATTATAACAATACATGTAATAAAAGTTACGTGAATGTGGTCTCTTTCTCTCTCTCTCTCTCAAAATATCTTATTGTAATATTTTCAGACCATGGTTGACCACCGGTAACTGAAACCTCAGAAAGAAACTGAGAATAAGGGGGGACTACCGTACAACGCGTATCTTTTGTAAACACTAATTTTAAGGATACTACACATTCTGTTACTCAAGGATCCTTTTAAAAGCATTCCCCCCCACACTTTTTTTTTTTTTTTTTTTTTTTTTTTGGTAGCCCAGGCTGGAGTGTGGTGGCACAATCTTGGCTCACTGCAACCTCTGCCTCCTGGGTTCAAGCGATTCTCCTGCCTCAGCCTCCTGAGTAGCTGGGATTACAGGCACATGCCACTACACCTGGCTAAATTTTGTATTTTTAGTAGGGATGGGTTTCACTATATTGGCCAGGCTGGTCTTGAACTCCTGATCTCAAGTAATCCACCCACTTAGGCATCCCAAAGCGCTAGGATTATAGGCATGAGCCACCATACCCAGCCCCATTTTTAGAAATTAGAAATAAATGCTAAGGAAAATACTTCTCTGCTGAGCTAGCAGATGACTTCCATCTAAGCTCTGTGTGGTCCCTTCTGCCCGGCCTGCCTAGAAGTTACAGCCCAGTCTTCGTGTTCATTTAAAAATTCCCTCGATGCAGGACTCTCGGCTACCCTCTGTGCAAGTCCCTTCTTCATACCCGGTATTATAAGGCTCCTGTTCTCCTCGTGTTCATGGTTGTAATGCAGCTGCAGTTTAAAATTGTAAATTACTGAGAAATTGTAAATTACTTTTTGAAAATACAAGGGGTATAAATGTTAAATGAAAAAGTTATCCCAAGATAAGACTGACATATCATATTGAGAAGAAATAATACCTTAATGATGGTCATGTCACTTGAGGGATAAATATAAACTATGTACTTTTTCTTGTAGTGGGGGAAGGCATATGGGAAATTGGTGTGTCACATGTAGGATGCCTCATTAGTTCTTCTAGAATTTTGTCAATAAAGGTATAGGAAAGACAGCACGTCAACGATATTTGGAGACATCATTTGTTCTGTGCATCTCCCCACTCTAATCATCTAATGTTCACACACCCTTATCTAAGTACACAGCATTTTACTAAGCTACATATAAAAATCTAGATTTATACAAAAGATAAATTAAGGGATATTTGTTTCACAATAATACTGGCAAGGGCATTTTAAATAACAGTCCTTTAATATACAATTAAATAATGTTTTGAGTGGTATCTTTTTATTAGTGAATTGGTAAAACTAAGAATCATGCTATATAAGAGAGAAACTTCTGAATAAAAGAGAAGAAACTAAACAAACATAATATCCATGTGCAATATGCAATCTGTGATTGCATCCTGGTTCAAAAACAAAAACAGAAAAATCACCAAACAAAAAGGAACGAAAGCCAATCTTGGGGCAATTGGGGAAATCTGAATAAGGACTGAAGATTGGGTGAGATTATGATATTCCTATTTTCTTAGGTAAAGGGAAGAACACAGGTATCCTATACTTTCACTTTTCTGTTGTTTGAACTTTTTCCAAACAGAACATCAAAATTCAAATTATAAATAAATTAGTAAACTATTACTTTTACAAAACCATTTCCTGCAGGGTTCATTTACATAGCAATATAAATGTACTTGAAATAATAAACTAGCACAATTGGATTACAGATTGACTCTTCAAGAAATTGTATATTTTCAAGAAAATAGCTTTACTCAAAACCTAAATTGCTGCTTGAGAACTAGAAGCAAACAAAGCTATGCAAGTTCAGTGGTGAATTTTTGGTGCCGGGCTACGGTCATCTAGACCAGGAGTCCTCAACCCCAGGCCGTGGGCCAGTACTGGTCAATAGCCTGTTAGGAACTCAGCTGTATAGCATGAGGTGAGGGGCAGGCAAACAAGCATAACTACCTGAGTTCCGCCTCCTGTCAGATCAGTAGTGGCATCAGATTCCCATAGGAGCGCAAACTCTATTGTGAACTGCACATGGGAGGGATCTAGGTTGTGCACTCCTTATGAAAATCAAATGCCTGATGATCTGAGGTAGAACAGTTTCATCCTGAAACCATCTCCCGTGGTCCATGGAAAAACTGTCTTCCATGAAACTGGTCCCTGGTGCCAAAAATGTTGGGGACCACTGATTTAGACCACCTAACTGCACCCTGAGAGACTGAGTTCAAAAGGGAAGTAAAGCTACATCACAGCCTTCACAGATATCCATTTCAGGCAAACAGCCACCCCAGCAACACTCAAAAAAGGCTTTATTAAGGCACAATAAAAACGTTTATGGCTCATGGTTAAAATATTTCTTAGTAACCTAGTCCACTACAAGTCCTTGATAAACCATTTCTAAAGGGAAATGGAAGAATATTTGTTCAAAAGGCCAAAATTATCTTTGGTCTCAGTTACAGGAGTGAGATGACAAAGGGAAGGTCATCATTTGAAAGGCATCGCAGTAAGATGCATACACTGTGTTGCCACTGTGGCTATGATGCCCACTATCTTCAGACGTTGGCCTGTGGCAAATGTGGCTTACCCTGCCAGGCACAAGAAAACATCCAGTGGTGTTTCTTCTTTTAGCCTTGGCACTAACAGAGACAAACTACCACTGGGACTGGTTGAACAAGGCACCTAAAAATTGTACACCATAGATTCATGGATTCCACAAAAGAAAAATGCCTGCACCCAAGAAGGCAGCTGCTACAGCTTCCAGTTCATTGTAAGAATTTCAACGATTAGTCACTCCATAAATGTACTGCTTAAAAAAAAGAAGGCCAAAGTTTTCATTTAATTTCAGACTATCATTTTTAAGTCAATATTCAAAGACTATGTGTTGGAAAAGCTACATTTTAAAGAACAAGTTGCCTACAAAAGTATTTCAAGTAAATTCTTGGAATAAATTCTCCAAATTAATAGGACATCTAAAAAATAAATGCAAATCACATCAAACCAGCATACTTGCCTCTCTCTCAGCTTCTTTCAATACGGCTTCTTTCTCCTTTACTCGCTGCACAAACATCTGCTTCATTTCTTCTTCCTTCCTCTGACGTTCACCATGAAACTCATGTCTTTTGGCTTCATAGGTCTCTTGAAGACTAAAAAGTTATTTGTGTTACTCTTCTGTTAAAAAATTACATAGGCCAAGTGTGGTGGCTCACGCCTGTAATACCAAGACTTAGGAAGGTGAGGCAGGCGGATCACCTAAGGTCAGGAGTTCAAAACCAGCCTGGCCAAGATGGTCAAACCCCATCTCTACAAAAACACAAAAATTAGCCCAGCATGATGGCAGATGCCTGTAATCCCAGCTACTTGGGAGACTGAGGTGGGAGAATCACTTGAACCCGGGAGGCAGAGGGTACAATAGCCAAGATCACGCCATTGCCCTGCAGCCAGGGCAAGAGAGCGAGACTATGTCTCAAAACAACCAAGTGATATAATTGGCCAGGCATGGTGGCTCATGCCTATAATCCCAGCACTTTGGGAGGCTGAGGTAGGCGGATCACCTGAGGTCAGGAGTTTAAGACCAGCCTGTCCAACATGGTGAAACCCTGTCTCTACTAAAAATTAGTCAGGTGTGGTGGCGTGCACCTGCAGTTCCAGCTACATGAGAGGCTGAGGCAGAAGAATTGTTTGAGCCCAGGAGGTGGAGGTTGCAGTGAGCCAAGATCGCACCACTGCACTCCAGCCTGGGTGACAGAGCGAGACTCAATCTCCAAAAAAAAAAAAAAGTGATATAATAAACTTGCAAAAATACAAGTGCTCACTTAATGCCACCAATAGGTTCTTGAAAACTGCAACTTTAAGTGAAGCAATGTATAATTTAAACCAATTTTTACCATAGAGTAATTGATATAAATAAGAATTAGGTTCCTATGGCATATTTCTGGTCACAAAAACATCAAATGTCTAAGTAAAGACTCAAAACTCTTTTAATATTAAAGATTGAAATAAATGTGAGCTATATACACATTTAAGAAAAATTAACAAAAATAAGTAGGACAATTAATTATCCAATTTTTGCTGCATCCGTGAGTGATGGTAGTCATCGTGGTGGAGGTGAAATCACGGAATAAATGTTTGCAAAGGGACAATTGTAAAGATCACCTCCTACCACAATGCAGTTCAAAAATAAACAATAACAAATATGGCAGGTTCACTGAGCACTTTCACACTGCATTGCTTATTGTCCTATATTTCTGTAGTTATTGTATTTAATAAATTTATATGTTGCAATAATATATATTCATTCATTCATTCATTCATTCTCCAACTCGCTTACTCCAGTTCAGGGTCATGGGTGGCTAGAGCCTACCCTTGAAGCTAAGCAGGAACCAACCCTGGACAGCATGCCATTCCATTGCAGGGCACACTCACACCACCCACACTCAACTCAGACCAGGACAATTTAGACACGCCATGAACTTAACACTTACAGCTTTGGGATGTAGAATCCAGAGAACCCAGAGAAAACCTGTGCAGATACAGGGAGAATGTGCCAACTCCACACAGACAGTGGCCCTCACTGGGAATCAATTTTTCTTATCAATGTTATAACAAAATGACACTGAACAAAACATCATTATTCAAGAACCTGCTGTACATCTCATGTTTGGCCCCATATATGTAACAGGTACCAGTATCTTTTTATACATGGTAACTCAAAATGTGAAATTTCCTATAGCATGAGATATGAAGCCACCCATGTTAGTGCTGATATGGAGTACTACAGTTCTGAAGTCTCTGCTTCAGCAAATCCTTTAAAAGAAATGCCCTCATTTCAGCCCAAACATGTTCCTCTTTTAACCTCTGTTCACCGGAAATCACTATATGTAGAAACTTGAAATCATGAGTCGCCTTTTACTCTTCTCTTACCCTATCTCCATATCTTATTACCAAGGCCTGTTAGTTCAGTTTCTGAAGCTAAGTCTCTTAATATAACCTTCTTTCCATTTCTACAGATATCTGATTACAGCCGAACCTGACCTTTGTGATTTTCTGCCTTCACTTTTGCAATAATCTCCTAATTCATCTCTGAGCTTCTAGTTCCTTTCTTTCATTTTGTTCTTCTTGTCACTCTCTAGATTTTCCACCAAAAACACAGATCTCATTATCTTTTCTCAACACATTAAAGTTATGCTATCTATGGAATAAGGTTCTACCCCCTTTAAATTGCACTTAAGAAACTTTATAACCAGGCCTAATTATACATTTCCAGATTCATTTCTCACCAAACAATTCCGACACCTTCAGGTTCCAGCCACACCAACTTATTCATTGTTCCTAGAATACACCTGGCATTTCAGGCTTCAGTTCGTGGCCACCGTCCACTTTCTACCCCCATGCTGCCCTGCTAATCCTCTGTCCCTCAAGGGCAAATTCACATGCAACTTCCTCTGTAAAGCCTTCCCCACTCTCCCCAGTTAGAATTAACTGTTCCTTCCAAGCACTTCCCTGGCATTTATATCCTGCCTGTCTCTCCTTTCTCATAGGTCACAAATCTTGAGAACAGAAAATGAATCCTTATTCATCTCTGTAACTGACTATACAGCAGAGCTCTCTAGACAGTTCAGTTTCTTCATAAATGTTCATTCAATAACAGAAACTTCTGGGAAGAGGAGGCAGATTTAACCAGCATAACCAGGAGGGAAAGGACTATCCTGGAACTCTACAGGTAGCTGTCCTTTCCTATGTGTAGCATTTTGGAGGTATAATAAGCCTTCCTACATGTCAGAAACACTGAGCCCTTCCTTGCATTTGGACTTGCTATGAGAATATCCCAAAGGTTTGACAGAGAACATAAATTTCTGCATTAGTGAGAAATTTCTATTGCTTATAAAAATCAATCAATTTCAAAATACGATGAATTAAGGAATCTTATTAATCTTAAATTTTATAACTGGAGACATTAAGCTTTTAAGTATAGAATTCTGTAAGTTCAAAGAAACACAGAGTAAGAAATACTGCACAACAGCTACCATGGCTAAGAGGTGAGTGTGAGGCATGCACAGGAGGGGTTCCAAGAAGGAACAGATCCTAGCTGGGAGCGGGGGCTCATGCCTGTAATCCCAGCACTTTGGGAGGTCGAGGCGGGTGCATCACGAGGTCAGGAGTTCAAGACCAGCCTGGCCAAGATGTTGAAACCCTGTCTCTACTAAAAATACAAAAATTAGCTGGGTGCGGTAGCATGCGCCTGTAATTCCAGCTACGCAGGAGGCTGAGGCAAGAGAATTGCTTGAACCTGGGAGGTGGAGGTTGCAGTGAGCTGAGATCGCGCCGCTGCACTCTGGCCTGGGTGACAGAGTGAGACTCCGTCTCAAAAAAAAAAAAAAAAAAAAAAGGAACAGATCCTAAACACCTGCAGGAATATGCTCCTTAAAAGCAGAGATTTAAAAAGTGCAAAATACCCTGAACACCACGTCTCACACCCCAAAGAGGCATTTTACTTTGTACCAGGCTTTTTTGTTTGTTTTAATCTTTTTTTTAAAGAAGCCCCTCTATTTATCAGCTACTTTCATCATCTTCAGAAACCTCACTACATTTCACTAGTCCAACACCAGACTCATAGTCTCTAAAGACAAGCTTGAGGGCTGGGCGCAATGGCTCACGCCTGTAACCCCAGCACTTTGGAAGGCCAAGGTGGGTGGATCACGAGGTCAGGAGTTCAAGACCAGCCTCGCCAAGATGGTGAAACCCCATCTCTGCTAAAAATACAAAAAATTAGCCAGGCATGGTGGCATGGGCCTGTAATCCCAGCTACTCAGGAGGATGAGGCAGAGAATTGCTTTAACCCAGGAGGCAGAGGTTGCAATGAGCCAAGATCGCACCCTGTGCCACTGTACTCCAGCCTGGGTGACAGAGAGAGACTCCATCTCAAAAAAAAAAAAAAAAAAAGAGACAAGCTTGATGTAAAAATGGTATCTTGAATTGATAACAAATGTAAGTTTTTTAAAACAATGCTTCATTAATCTATACAAGCACTTGAATTGTTCAAGGAAAATACACCTACCTAATGAAGAGAAAAGACCTAACATTTATTGAATATCTGCTATTGCATAGGTACTCTTCTAGACTCCTTTATGTTCACTATTTAATTCCCACAGCAACCCTGAAGAGCAAGCACTGACATTCTAAATAAGAAAACTAAAGCACGGAAAGTAATCTGCCCAAAGAAACATAGCTGAAAAGTAAAACGCTGGCATTTGAACCAGATTAGACTTGTTCCAAAGTCCATATTCCCAACTATCACAAATCAGACTGCCCCAACATGGTATCTCAGCAGAAGAAAGTGATGGACTGCTCCTGCATATTTTGTGTCTTATTGTGCTGCTTTCCAACTTTTGACAATGTAAATTTACAAGGCCAATTACAAATAGAGAAACTTGTCCTATTTTTCAAAAGGTGGTCAAGAAAGTCAGATCTGGAAGGGAATAGTCTATAGAGTTAGTATTCTAAATCTAATGCAATTATTGTTTATTATCACAGATTTATTAAATACAAATGAAAACTTTTCTTGCTATACTATTCCCCTTTCTAGCATAAAAGTAACTTGCTGTCATAATTTTTTTTTTTTTTTTTTT
>NW_016107446.1:4919192-4933225 GCF_001604975.1 Cebus imitator
AGCTCACCGCAACCTCCACCTCCTGGGTTCAGGCAATTCTCCTGCCTCAGCCTCCTGAGTAGCTGGGATTACAGGCACACACCACCATGCCCAGCTAATTTCTTGTATTTTTAGTAGAGACGGGGTTTCACCATGTTGACCAGGATGGTCTTGATATCTTGACCTCGTGATCCACCTGCCTCGGCCTCCCAAAGTGCTGGGATTACAGGCGTGAGCCACTGCGCCCAGCCTGATCCTGCATTTCTTAATCATTCACAGGTAGCTGACAAACAGGGACCCATGCCCCTCTCCTCAGAGAGGACTTCAAAGCTGTCCCTGCCTGCCGTTACTTGGGATCCCTTCCTCCTCAGTGCACAGAGGCCTCTGAAGTGACCCTGAGACTTGGAAGAAATGAGAAGTGAGCCTCCTCTGTACACACTAGGGAAGCTAACTTGAGATGATTAATCTTTAGCGAAGACAATATCATGAGAAAACTGTCAGTTACCAGAATGACTGGACTATAACCAGAAGTATTCCATGCCTGAATTTGGTGAGAGTGGGTTAAGTTCACACAATGATTTTTCGTTTTTTCTTTGACATGGAGTCTCGCTCTGTCACCCAGGTTGGAGTGCAGTGACACAAACTCGGCTCACTGTAAACTCTGTGTCCCAGGTTCAAGCCATTCTCCTACCTCAGCCTCCTGAGTAGCTGGTTTTACAGGCGTGTGCCACCACACCCAGCTAATTTATATAATTTTAGTAGAGCAGGGATTTCACCATGTTGGCCAGGCTAGTCTTGAACTCCTGACCTCAAGTGATCTGCCCGCCTTGGCGTCCCAAAGTGCTGGGATTACAGGCATGAGCCACTGCGCCTGGTCATAAGTACACACAATTTTTAACTTATTATGCTACCAGAAAATTAACTCCACAGACTGAAGAAATTAAAAAATTTAACTTCATCTAGGATTAAGTCTTCCAAAAGCTCATATGCAACAGCAGCACTGATTTGATGCACTCCTCCCCCTTCCTTTTGTGTTTAGGCTGGTGCAAGTCATTAGAACCAGGGAAATAACAATGGAAAAGGAATCCTCAGTCTCATAAGAGAGTTTAAATAGCATTTGCCCCAAGGATCTCACGCTTTTCTCCATGCAAACACTGTTCTGGAATGCTACATCAAATCAATTTAATTCAATACACTAAGCATTCAAGTTTCATAAAGTCTAGGATACAGCACCATATAAAATTGCCAAGAAAGTTTCTAATGACTTTTAATATTAGTTTTATATTACTGAGCAAGGAGGTGTTCAGATTATAAAATTCTTATAACTATGTTGTAATATGGCAAGAAACAATCTAATCTCTGACTCCCTACAAGTACTCTCATTCTTCCTTTATGTTTTGCTCTTCACACATTCTAAAACCTTTAATGGAGAAAAACCAACAGAAAATGTTTTAGTTTATTTCAAATGATTCCTGAGGACTGGTTCAGAGGCTCACATTTGTAATCCCAAAGCTTTGGGAGACTGAGGTAGAAGGATCACTTGAGGCCAGGAGTTTGAGACCAGCCTAGGCAACATAGTGAGACCCCATCTCTACAAAAAATAAATAAAAAAAAAAAAAATAAGACAATGATTTGTGTTCCAACTTACCTTTTTGACAATAGTTAAATATATCATCTGTCTCAGATAAATACAAAAGTAAATCAAATAATAAAGATATTTTCCTTCAGTTATTCATGCCAGCATGAACTGAAGCGGGGCCTCTGCCATACCTTCTTCATCATATTTAACTCCTTCTGAGTCAGACAAGGAAGTCAGACTTAAAAAGCAAGATTCTTCAAAAGTAAGGAGTCAAGTGATTCAAGAAGCACAATAATTAGTCATTACTAAACAATTCTGTATCATGGTTTTGGGAGATTTCTAAAAACTACATGCCCCATCATCCTGGATATATAAAAAAATATGCAATCCTCTCTAACTTCCTCTTTGGTTGGCTTCCCAAGAACCCCACCCTACCTGACCGGCTTGTTCTCTGGGCCCACATCTGTAAAGCCCATTTCCTCCAGTTTGCAGCGCCTGTAAAGCTCATAGTGCCTGGTATGGGTCTGCTCTCGCAGGTCCTCCATGTTTGTACAAATGAGCATTTCCCGCAGCTTTACAAAGTCACAGTGGTTTTCATTTTCCACTAGCCAGAAAAAATAAGAAAAGAGCAACACTGGATTTTAATTCCTGGCACACAATTAAGTGTTTGGTGAATGATCAAATAAATAAAAACGTGAAATAACAAATAGCAGAATGATCAGTTTGATTAATAGCTATGATTATTTCATACAAGTAAGCAAAGACGAAACTCTTGCAGTATACACACTGTATTATAGGCAATGTGAATTAACAGACCAGGAGATTTGCTTTAAATTTAGTAGCCAGTGGATCACCAGGAAATAGCAAAAAGACACAATTTATTGTCAACCAGGTGTTCCAGTTATTTCACACTAATATTTTGTTAGTTTACAAACTATCCTGAAAACATTTCACCTAGCATTTAAAAAGAGTATATAATATTAGTTCACTAAAACTTCAAAGTAGTAAATTTTGCAAACTCAAGAATACCATCTGTTCATGCTATAATTATCAAATTCTTTTATACAACACATTTATGATCCTGTATTAGACACTATTCAAAATTAGTGAACACACTTACATGATCCTTCTTCTATGTTTTTGGTGACCAGAGGACTACAAATAAATATATTTTATTGTGACCAATACTCTTTAGTATAATTATTACTTTTATATTTTTTATAAAATTTAAAATGCTACATTTTCTCAATATTTTTCATTAATTACAACAGTTATCAATTAAGAAAAAAATCAGCATTTGGAATTCTATGCTAGTAAGGGTAATCTATTCCCCATTAATTAGTGCCATAAGTAAATGAACCATACAGTACTAATTACTTACTCATTATAATGTCAGACAAATAATCTAAATGTCAAGTGGATTTAACTTTTTAAGTTGGTTGACTGGTTTATTCTGGAAATGGCTAGCAATCCTATGATCAATAAAAATATATAAATTTATAAGATGGCTGACTGTCCTTATAGTTAAGTGGTAATTTGTCATGTTTTATGGTCTAAATACTACTTTCTACATTCACATTTTGGTCAAAGTGGCCCATTGGTGCTTCCCACCTACTGACAGTCAGGGTACCTTGGGGAGGTAATGTGTGTGTGGCATAATGAGAAGGGGGAGGCTCTACATGGTGTCTAGACTTTGGCTAAAATAGTACACAGGCAACTCCTCTGACAACCAATCTCATCCAAATTTAGCATCACCTCAAAGAATCCACAAAAGACAGCTTTGAGATTACTAGACACATTATTTCTAGTCATCCTTTATCTCATTTACCTTGTACAACACCCCAAGGGTACTGGCGAGCTTTGACCATCTTATTTCCAACTTTTACCTCATCCATACTTCCCACAACAGCAAACGGCAACTGTCCCTGAAAAAGAATCATATCAAGCACACCTTCTCATACCAGTGTGATAACTGACAAGATAAAAAAATTTTATGTAATTGAGAAGAGAATAATTTATTAAATAACAAATCTATTAAAATCAAGTGGTCAGCTAAGCCTCAGATTTTAAAACCTGCCAGTGAATACGTACTAACTGTTCTACAAGAGTCAATTTTGGGCCCCATAAAGAAAATTATTACATGTAAGGCATTATGCTATTGGAAATACACACAAACAAAAAAATTATTTTTGTTTATTTTTATTTTTTTGAGATGGAGTCTCGCTCTGTCACCCAAGCTGAAGTGCAGTGAGTGGCGCGATCTGAGCTCACTGTAGCCTCCACCTATGATAGTTCCAGCAATTCTCCTGTCTCAGCCTTCCAATTAGCTGGGATTACAGGTGCCCACCACAACACCCAGCTAATTTTCGTATTTTTAGTAGAGACAGGGTTTCACCATGTTGGCCAGGCTGGTCTAAACTCCTGACCTTAGGTGATCCACCTATCTTGGGCTCCCAAAGTACTGGGATTACAGGTGTGAGCCACTGCACCTGGCCAAAGAAAAAAGAATTTTAGTATAGGTATCATTTCCCTCAATATTATATTTCCCCAAAAAGACAATGTTGAGGAAATTACACACACACACACACACACACACACACACACACACACACAATACATAATGTATATGTAACTATACAACATAGTGTATATCTATTGTGTGTGTGTGTGTATATAGATGTGGTACTAATTCAAAGTAGTATGTAAAATCCTAAATTAATGTCAATATGGCAAATGCCCTAGAAATTGAGACGAATGAGAGATCACTGGGAGCAGGAAGATAAAAGCTAAGCCAGATCAAGAAGAACAAGATTTAGATAGATAAGCAAAGTGGGAAGAAATGGCTTAAAAAAGGAAAAGATTCTGAACAAAATGCAACAGCTAGGTTCAGGTGCAGGGAGTAGACTGGTCTGTCTGAAGTTGAGGATTAATACCGGGGAAAAGTCTAACGTAAAAACTATTAAGTACTATGTTTAATATTTAAAAACTGACATTATATTTAGTTAATGGTGGCTTTCTGAATATTCTAGGTGAGCACAAGAAATAAAATTAGATGTAATGACAATGTAACGCATAGAAATTAAGACTGCTTCATTTATATGTCAGTTTTTTATAGATTTCATGTATCTTAATACAAAAGGGCTATGAAAAATCAGAAAAGGAAAATAGAAGAAATAGAATGAACAGTTATTGAAAGTCACCGTTAGGCACTTAACAAAGGTGACATCATTTATCCCTCACAAGAACCCTTAAGATGGGCAGTATTAACCTAACTTTGTAGATATGTTAAGTCTCAGGGAGGTTAGTAACTCCAATGAACATATGGCCAAGTCTGTCGGATTTCAAAACCCACAATCCTACAAAACATAACCAGGTGTTTTAAAAATGTGACTGTATTAAACTAAAAGTTACATGAATGTTTAGTATGTATATATGACACTCTAAGAGAAACGGGGCATAAATACTAGATTTAAGAGACCTCCTTAAAGATTTCAAAATTTTTTTTTTTTGAGATGGAATCTCGCTCTGTCACCAGGCTGGAGTGCAGTGGCACGATCTCGGCTCACTGCAACCACTGCCTCCCAGGTTCAAGCGATTCTTCTGCCTCAGCCTCCAGAGTATGAACCACGCCTGGCTAATTTTTTATTTTTAGTAGAGTTAGGGTTTCACTATATTGGCCAGGCTGGTCTCGAACTACTGACCTCGTGACCTGCCCGCCTTGGCCACCCAAAATGCTGGGAACACAGGTGTGAGCCACCGTGTCTGGCCCAGATTTTAAGATTCTAAGGCATGCCAAGGGAGGCTGTAAAGTCTTCTCATGTTTACAAAGACAGGATAGGAAGGTGTCATCTTTCTAAGGGAATTAAATGTGGTCCCACAAAAGGTATATCCCAGTCTCACAAATGTATCACTTTATTTTGGTGAAAGCAGAGTGAAAGAAAAATATGCTTAAAAATAAATTCTCCTTACACTTTTTCCAACGTAAAAAATAAAACATTTTCTCGGCCGGGCGCAGTGGCTCAAGCCTGTAATCCCAGCACTTTGGGAGGCCGAGGCAGGTGGATCACGAGGTCAAGATATCAAGACCATCCTGGTCAACATGGTGAAACCCCGTCTCTACTAAAAATACAAAAAATTAGCTGGGCATGGTAGTGCGTGCCTGTAATCCCAGCTACTCAGGAGGCTGAGGCAGGAGAATTGCCTGAACCCAGGAGGCGGAGGTTGCGGTGAGCCGAGATCGCGCCATTGCACTCCAGCCTGGGTAACATGAGTGAAACTCCGTCTTAAAAAAAAAGAAAAAAAAAAAAAATTTTCTCATACTGGGCTTTTTGAAAATTCACCTTGTGTGAAGTCTTTTTGGAAGACACAAGTGAAAGCATATTAGCAGCAATATTACTCGCAAATTACAGTTTTATTTTCACATGGAAAACAATTAGCATTCAATCAGGAGCTCACATTCATCGCAGCATTGATCTTAGCAATAGTGTCATCATCTGTTGGGAACTGGTATATCTGGACGCCATTGCTGACCAATTCACTCATGAGCTTGATCTTGAACTTCTGTAATTCAGTTTTAGAAACCGTATCTGCTTTGGCAATCACTGGTATAATGTTTACCTATTAAGAATAAAGAAAAACAAAATCTCATCAGGGATTCGTTTTTTTAATCCTGCAGCTGTTTTTTCACTCAAAACCATTCATTCTGACAATGAATTTCCCTAACCTAGATCGGGGGCTGGCAAATTATGGTCCATCTTGCTGTTGATTTTTATATATAAGATTTACAATACCGCCAATGCCCATTTGCCTGTGTACTGTCTACAGTTCTGTTCACACTACAACAGCAGAGATGAGTCCCTGTTGCCAGAAACCACAGCACTTGTAAAGTCCGGTAAATTCACTACCTGGCCCTCTGCAGAAAAGGCATGCCAACCCCAACCTACACAGGCCCTGACTGACACTCTCCTATATACACACTCATTCATACAGATGCTAGCCACACAATCATTGCTTTTCTTCTTTCTTTTTTTTTTTTTTTTTTTGAGATGGAGTCTCCCTCTAACCCAGGCTGGAGTGCAGTGGCATGATCTCAGCTCACTGCAACCACTGCCTGCTGGGCTGAAGCGATTCTCTTCCCTCAGCCTCCCAAGTAGCTGGGACTATAAAGGCACCTCGATCAATGCTTTTAGAAAGCAGAACTCTTGTAAGATTAACCTTTCATTTGAATTTAGGTTTAGAAAGCTCACATTTTCTTTTCTGTATCTCAAAATCTTATAATTTCATCATACACTTAAAAAGTAAAATGTGATAAAAGGTAAACTGAAGTGAAGTTGCCTCCTTAATTCACTAAGAATTTTTATTTTTTAATAAGCTAAGCACTATGGTGATTGATCCCTCAGCAAAACCAAAAGACAGGTGAAGCTTCTCTTTCTGCCTCTTGTTTCAGGACTGACTCCATGCCTACCTATACCCCATTGTCACAGACTGACCTAGACAGCAGAGGAAGGAAGGAAACCGCACCAATACCAATTAAAAGTGTTCATGATGCAAAGGAATAACTTTCTCTGTATTACTTAAAGTCCCATCAATGACAGAGAGGAAGAGATTTGGGGTTGTGAAGACCAAATAACTTGTAAATCTAGTCCTATAAGATTAATATTCCCACAAAAGACTGATAGCTCCACAAATCTGTGACTGGTAGTTGTTTTTTTAGTTTGTTTTTAATCAAAAACCACATGCTAATCAGTCATATGTATCAAGAGTAAAACTGCAATGTAATTTTCAGATTAAAAGTAAAAAACCATAACTCCTATTCTATTCTTTTTTCTCTTCCCCAATTTCACATTGATACAAAGTATATATGTGAATTTATAAGTCTTCCATATGCTCCAAAGGAGATAAATTTTTTCTATCCATCTATGAAATTAATGGCAGAAAACCTTCCAGCAATCCTCAGTAATCAACTTTCCTGTTAAATTAGTCAAAGTATATAAACTTTGGTGTCAAGTTCTTGGTTTCAATATAGTATAATTAGGTATTCAACAAATTACACCAAGTTAATAACTTATAATTACTTGCACAATAAACTGCTGTAGAATGAACACTAAACATCAATGTTTACATGACTATTAGAGGGAGGGAAAGTAACAGATATTGCTCAAAGAGGGTCACTTGTTACCACTGGTATAAGAAAAGGTAACTTTTCACGTCAAGCAGTTGAATGTTCTGCTTTTTAGAAACAGAAGACAATTATCTGGAGGTGGGCTGAGGAGTAGGGAGAAGAGGCCAGCAAGGACCCCACTCATCTTTATGTAGTGCCCTTGTGTAAGTTAGAATTTCCCTACACCTGCCAGCTGCCCCTATAAAAAAACCTGCGTATGACCATATAAAATGGGCCAAATCAAGTAACTGAAGCATATCCTAGTTCTTCTTTCAAACTTATAACAAAGCTTTGGTGTTAACGTTCCTGTCTGATTTGTACAACAGAAAGCTAAAGGCAGGATTTTAATAAGTGAGTCTCAATTTCAGAATTCGTCTCTCATCAACTGAATAAGGCAGAAGTGAGTAGTGACAATCTTTAAACGAGTACATGATACCCATGATCTTTACTGTTACCATAAAATATTTCATTTTGGTTTGAATAAAATAAGGTATTGGTTAAAAAATAATATTGTAATGCTCTTCAATGTCTTTATAGCTGGCCCCCTCATCATCTGTGGGTTCTGCATTGACAGATTCAACCAACTGAGGATCAAAAATATTAGGGGAAAAAAAAATTTAATGACAATACAACAATAAAAATAATACAAATTTTAAAATACAGTATAACAACTATTGACATAGCATTTATACTGTATTAGGTATTTAATGAGTAATCTAGAGATTCAAGCATATGCAAGGATACAAGTAGGTTACAGAGTCATGTGCTGCTTAACCACAGTGACATGGTTTTGTGTCTTCGCCTAAATCTCATGTCAAATTGGTTTCCCAGTGTTGGAGGGGTCTGGTAAGAGTTAACTGGATCATGGGGACGGAGTCGCCCCTTGCTGTTCTTGTGATAGTGAGTTCTTTCTCACAAGATCTGGTTGTTTAAAAGTGTGTAGCTCCTCCCCCTGCTCTCTCCTCCTCCTTCTCTGGCTATGGAAGACATGCCTGCTTCCCCTTCGCCTTCCACCACGGTTACGAGTTTCCTGAGGCCTCCCAGCCAGGCTTCCTGTTCAGTGTAAGGAACTGTAAGTCAATTAAACCTCTTTTCTTCATAAATTACCCAGTCTCAGGTAGTTCTTTATAGCAATGTGAAAACAGACTAATACACGTGGTGATAGAAATGCAACGGAAATATTACCTTAGGTGATTTTGATGTGATGTGAACATCATAGAGTGTACTCACACAAACCTGGATGTTATAGTCTATGACACACCTAGGCTGTATGGTATGGCTCATTGTTCCTAGGCTACAAGCCTGTACAGCATGTAACTATACTGGATACTGTAGGCAACTATAATACAATGGTAAGTATGTGTGTATCTAAACACATCTAAACACAGAAACATATAATACAGTACAGTAAAAATAAGGTATAATCTTATGGGACCGCCATTCTATATTTGGTCCCATTCTGTATTTGCTGACTGAAATGTAGTTATACACTGCATGACTATCCTATACCATTTTATATAAGGAATTTCAGCATCTGCAGGGTACTGAAACCAATCCCCCTTGGATACTGAGGAATGACTAGGAAGCATCTAGAACTAGTTGTTCTAAGAGTTAGCAGGTGAACTGCTGGTTCAAGATATATTGCCTCTGAACAAGTGTTCATTAGCCCTTTCATTTATTCCTGAAAATCCACTAAGGGAATATATCAATATAAATTGCTCCTGACACTTCCGAAAAACTTTTGATGACTCAAAGATGGTTGGGTTGGACAATACCTCCAATACCAACATATAAATATCCTCGACAAACTGTGCCTGTTAATTTTTAAGTAAGTTTTAAATAACAAAACAATAAATAACAGAGATGCTTCACATATGCCAGGCATTGTGATAAATGCTTTATAATAGTCATCTCAGCTAATCTTCCCAAAAGTCTTAGAGTAAGCTCTCTAGCCCTATTTTATACATGAGAAATTGAATCTGAGTTTCTCCAGGGCCACACAGCTGATAAGTGGTGGGACTGAAGCAGAATCCAGGCAGTTCAGCATGATGGCCAGGTACTAACCCCTCTTGACTGCCTGTTTTATACCAGGACAGTGTACTGAACCAGGTAGGCCTCAGCTAACTTTTAAGACAACCTTTTTATGTAAAATAAGAGGCAGGTATTTTTACGCGGTAGTTTACACTTTATCATGAAAAATAAAGAATATATTTAAATCACCAAAGTTGGAGAAGATTAGATAATATATACTCACACAGTATGCTAAAGCAAACTTCTATGGCAGATAGGCTCTTACTGGGCATGCCTATTTGTTAAACCCTCTATTTACAGGGATCAATTTAATTGATTTTCATATCTGCCTCTTGAGGTAGTTCTTCTCCCTAGTTTTTATTAGGGGAGGAAACTGAGACTCAGGGCTAAAGAAACTTGCCAAGATTACACAGCTATTAAATGACAGAGCCAATATTTACAGCCAGCCCTCACTGACATCAACTTCTACAATCTTTATACAAACTACCTCATGTTGTTCCACTCTAGCTAAGACAAAACTGCACACTCTTGTTTTTATGTTCCTTTAACAAATATGAATTTCCATGTAATCAGACTCAACTATGAAAACAACTGGCTAAATGGTTAGAACATCTCATCACACGTGATCAGGTGAACAGACTGTCATATAAGCTACATCAATTTCTGCTAAAGCCAGGGGACCAAGCAACTAGTCAAAAATAAATAGACCTATGTGCCAAAGCTTCACTTGACAGGCCTTCATGGTTTCCACACAGGTTTCTGCAGAGAAAGCAGCAGCATCCAGAACAACCTAGGATTTGGAATTCAGATGATGAAAGGTTCATTTCTCATACCATTAGAGATTACCAGAAAATTCTAGTTTCTTTAGTGTAAGATTACTGTCTTTAGCTCTCTCTTAAACAAATACAAGTATCTGAAGTGAGTTAATTTATGAATTTTTCTATAGCTCCATAAATTTTTTTTTTTTTGAGATGGAGTCTCCCCGTCACCCAGGCTAGAGTGCAGTGGTGCGATCTCAGCTCACTGCAACCTCCGCCTTCTGGGTTCAAGCAATTCTCCTGCCTCAGCCTCCTGAGTAGCTGGGACTACAGGTACCTGCCAACATCCCCAGCTAATTTTTGTATTTTCAGTAGAGACGGGGTTTCACCATATTGGCCAGACTGGTCTTGAACTCCTAAACTTGTTATCTGCCCACCCTAGCCTCCCAAAGTGCTGGGATTACAGGCATTAACCACTGTGCCCAGCTGCTCCCTAAATTTATACGTAACTCCTTGGCTCAGAAATTTGAAAATAGGTTTTCTCAGTATAGTCCAAATTAAAATGTATTTTACAATAATATCTAATGAAACATTAGACCTTAATCCTTATTACGAAGTTCTTCTCACTTAATAGTGTCATAAAGTAAAATTAGTATCAACTAAATTCTGCACTAAAAATGTAGAGAATACCCATGTTGTGCATCCAATTTAATCACTAAAAAAGGAAGTAAAATGTTATTGTGATATTCCTTCTTTACATCTCATCTTCCAAACTGAATTTCTCTGAAAAAAAAAATAAGCTAGATGGAAATATAAAATGTTTTAAAGATTTCCAGGTGTTGGGCATGGTGGCTCATGCCTGTAGTTCTAGCACTTGAGGAGACCAAGGCAGGAAAAATCACTTAAGTCCAGGGGTTTGAGACCAGCTGGGCAACATAACAAGACCCCCAACTCTACAAAAAAATTTAAAATTTAGCTGGGCATGGAAGTAGTACATGCCTATAGTCCCAGCTACCTAGGAGGCTGAGGCAGGAGGATCATTTGAGCCCAGGAGTTCGAGGCTACATGAACCACAATCTCACAACTACCTCCAGCCTGGGTGACAGAGTGAGACCCTATCTCTAAAATAATAATAATAATAATACAATAATAAGAAGCAGCACAGGATAAAAGTCACAATACATACCCATATTGTAAAAAACATTTTAATAGTTCAAAATAAATATTAAAGTATGGTAAGCTGATTCCTTTCCTCAACCCACCTTGCTGTCAAGGTTCTTCATGGTTAAGAGATCAAGTGTCTTCAGAGAGTGGCCTGTCGGTGAAATGAAGTAGAGGCAAACATGGATGCGAGAATCATGGTAGGTAAAGAGAGAACGCTTAATCTTCAGTTCTTCTTGGAGATAGGCCTCAAACTGAGCATCTATGTAGTCAACTATTGGTTGGTAGCTGAAAAATTATTAAAATGTTTAACACATTATTTGTATTACCTTAAGATATTTGTGCAATTCAGAAGTCTGAGGTCTGTATTTTCACTAGTTCATAAACAGTATCTATAAACAGGTAACTTTAGTGAAAAAAATGTACAAAAGCTATACAAACGCTTTTCAACTTACAATGGGGCTATATCCTGATAAATCCATCACACAAGTTGAAAATATTAGCTGAAACGCATTTAATACCCCCAATAAACCTATCAAAAAGTTGAAAAATCATAGGTCAAACTATCCTAAATTCAGTATCATTTGTACTTCCGAAACCATCAGGGTAATCTGTGCTTGAAATGGTATTGGATTTACACTGTTTCATTCTTATAGTCATTCACATGCTAGGTCATTTTCTGACAAAGCTTCTCACGCTTGCCAGACTGTTCAAAGAGACTAGCAACAGTCTAATTTGTAATCAAACTGTTACTTGACTTATTATTTAACTAATTGAGAAAAGGCATAGGTATCAATAACTCAAAAGATATTTAAGACAAAGTCCATGATTCCTTGCCTCTTAGATTTGTAAGGCACAAAAAGCGTTAAGTAAAGAAGAAAGGCATTCATCAGCTGAAAGTAGCTAACTAGCAATGCTGGCATAGTTTTACTTTCATTCAATTATAAACAAAGGAAAAGCCAATTACATCCTCTGCTCAGATAACTCCTCTCTGGAATGCAGTCTTCCTTCTGACTGTCTCAGATTGTTCAGCCTTCAAAGACGCAAATCAAATCATGGTGCATGTGCCAAGCAGTGTGCTAATGCTGTTCTAAGAATAGTCTGTGAGCATTCCACTCAGTTCTGATATGCCAAACCACTGACTTTGCAACTTATTTTTCTACTCTTAACTATTCTCATTAAACAAATCTAGGTTTCTAAGTGAAAATAACAGTAAACAGTTCCCATGTCAAATTCCCTGGAAACCTTTGTAGCTCTATAATGAACCAGTACTGTGAGCAGCTGAGGTACTTAATAAATGTGTATAGAATTCTTCTATAAAGTTGCCTGACCTTCTAGTCCTTTAGGATCATCACCTCTTTTAAAATTATAGAATACACTTGTTCTCCCTATGCAAATGGTAAGCAATGTGAGAATCAAGACAGGATCTTATACATCTGTGTTTTTCACGAGAACTAACACAGGCCAGGCTCAGTGGCTCACAACTATATTCCCAGTGCTTTGGGAGACCAAGGCAGGAGGATCACTTGAGACCAGGAGTTCGAGAACAGCCTGGGCAACAACAAAGTGAGACCCCCATCTCTACAAAAAAATTTTTAAAAATCAGCCAGACATAGTAAGTGCCTATAGTCTTATCTACTTGGGAGGCTGAGGAAGGAAGATCCCCTAAGCCTAGACATTCAAGGCTACAGTGAACTGTGATTGCGCCACTGCACTCCAGCCTAGATGACAAAGCAAGATTCTGTTTAAAATAATTTTTTTTTTTTAAATATACAGACAAGGTCTGGCTGTGTTGCCCAGGCTGGTCTCGAACTTCTGGCTTCAAGCAATCCTCCTGCCTTGGCCTCCCAAAGCGCTGGGATAACAGGCGTGAGGTACCACACCTGGCCTCAAAAAAGATTTTTTTTTAATAATAAGTAAAAGAACTAGCATAAAACCTTGAACTTTATAAGGATTCAATTCACCATTAGAGTGATTATTATATCAACAGTAAGTGATCCTTTGGAAAGTGGTCTAAATGTAACCCAATAGGATTTACTTCCCAAAACAATAAAATGGGGAAAATTAATCTATTAAGCATATATTTCACATAAAAATTCCAAAGCAGCTTTTATTAATGACTTAAAATAGGTAAGAGGGCCTATTATATGACCTAAATAACTATAAATGCACCTCTATCTGAACGTTTTGTCTGTTGCTATTTAAAAATGAAAACTAGCTGGGCGCGGTGGCTCACGCCTGTAATCCCAGCACTTTGGGTGGCCGAGGCGGGTGGATCACGAGGTCAAGAGATCGAGACCATCCTTGTCAACATGGTGAAACCCCGTCTCTACTAAAAATACAAAAAATTAGCTGGGCATGGTGG
>NW_016107446.1:4934215-4940187 GCF_001604975.1 Cebus imitator
AAAAAAAAAAAAAAAGCCATGGTGGTTCATGCCTGCAATCCCAGCACTTTGGGAGGCCAAGGCAATCAGATTGCTTGAGGCCAGGAGTTCAAAACCAGCCTGGTCAACATGGCACAAGGACACAGAAAGGTTAAAAGGACTGACGCCGGGCATGGTGATTCACACCTGTAATCCCAGCACTTTGGGAGCCCAAGGTGGGTGAATCACCTGAGGTGGGGAGTTCAAGACCAGCCTGACCAACATGAAGAAACCCCATTTCTACTAAAAATACAAAATTAGCCAGGCATGGTGGTGCATGCCTGTAATCCCAGCTACACAAGAGGAGAGAATCGCTTGAACTTAGGAGGTGGAGGTTGCAGTGAGCCAAGAATGTGCCATTACACTCAACCCTGGGCAACAAGAGCAAAACTCTGTCTCAAAAAACAAAACACATAAAGAAATTAAGTAAGTAAAGGGATTGAAAAACTACACCAAACATACATAAGAAAGCTATAGACAACACAGACATGGAGGCATTACAAGAGAAAAAAGGTCACTACATAATAATAAAAGTGTCAATGCTTCAGGATGAAATAAAAATGGAGATTAGAAATTTACTGAAATTGCTGGCCGGGCATGGTGGCTTATGCCTGTAATCCTAGTACTTTGAGAGGCTGAGGTGGGCGGATCACCTGAGGTCAGGAGTGTGAGGCCAGCCTGATCAACATGGCAAAACCCCGTCTCTATTGAAAATACAAAAATAAGCTGGGCGTGCTAGTGGACACCTGTAATTCCAGCTATTCAGGAGGCTGAGGCAGGATAATCACTTGAACTCAGGAGGCAGAGGTTACAGTGAGGTGAGATCTTGCCACTGTACTCTAGCCTGGGTGACAAAGTGAGACTCCATCTCAAAAAAAAACAAAAAAGAAATTTACTGAAATTGAAAATACTATGTATCAAACTTGCAGGATGTAGCCTAAGCCATTCTTAAATGGTAGTTTATAATACTAAATGCATAAGGCTGGAAATCAATGAGAAACTGGAGCAAAACTCCAAAAAGTATAGACATAAGAGCAAAAAGTAATTAAACAGGAAAAATGAAATGCATAAAACTGAAAAGATCAATACAGCCAAAATTTGGTATTTGAAAAGATCAAATAAATTGACAACGTTTTGTCAAGACTAATCAAGCAGAAAAAGAAAAGGAGTGCAAACAACTATTATCAGGAAAGACAGTGTGATTACATATGATGCAGACAATAAAAAAGTATTAGGAGTTTGTTAAAATATTTTTAAGCCAATAATTTGAAAATTTAGATGAAACGGACATATTCCTAGAAAATTATAACTTATCAAAACTGTCTCAAAACAAAATAAAACAAACTCTGAATTGTCCTATAACCATTTTTTAAAATTATTTAACTCAAAATCTTCTTAGAAAGAAAACCCAAGGCTCTAACTTTTTAATTGGTTAGTTCCATCAAACATTCCAGGAAAAATAACTCTGATCTTATAATTCCAGGCCCTGATTTTTTTTTTTGAGATGGAGTCTTCCCCTTGTTGCCTAGGCTGAAGTGCAATCTCAGCTCATTGCAACCTCTGCCTCTTGAGTCTTCAAGTGATTCTCCTGCCTCAACTGAATATCTGGGATTACGGGTGCCTGCCACGACACCGAGCTAATCTTTGTATTTTAGTAGAGATGGGTGTTTCACCATGTTGGTCAGGCTGGCCTTGAACTCCTGATCTCAGGTGATCCACCCACCTCAGCCTC
The DNA here is from genome assembly GCF_001604975.1 of Cebus imitator. Taxonomy (NCBI): domain Eukaryota; kingdom Metazoa; phylum Chordata; class Mammalia; order Primates; family Cebidae; genus Cebus; species Cebus imitator. The sequence goes on from NW_016107446.1 coordinate 4,935,966, forward strand.
CCAAAGTGCTGGGATTACAGGCATGAGCCACCACGCCTAGCCAGGCCCTAATTTTTATTGGTTAGTTCTACCAAACATTCTAGTGAAAAGTAACTCTAATCTTATGCAAATTTTTCCAGAAAACAGATAATGAAAGCTCCCTAAACTCCTTTTAGAAGGCTAACACTACCTTGATTTAAAAAAAATAAATGAAAAAGAGTATAAGACAAGAATACAGGCTAAAAACCTCACTGATGAACACAGATGCAGAAAAGAAAAACAAAAAGAAAAAATATAGCCTAATATTAAAAGAACACTATATTATGATCTCAGAATGGTATAAAATAATCAGTTACTATAGTTTGACTTACTAAAGATTAAATGAAAGAAATCACAATTTCTCCATAAAATGCAAACCAAAAAAATCTGGTGAAAGTATATATCTATTAATGATTTCTTAAAGAATTTTTACTAGCAATATAAAGGAACTTCTTTATTTTATCTTAAAAAAAAAAAGAAAAAAAACCCAAAACCAACCAAAGAAACAAATAAAAAAGCCACAACGAAGCAAGTATGGTACATGATTTAAAAACAATAAAGCCTTCCCTTTGGGATTAGGATGAAGGGAGGGTACCCACTACCATCACTAACTATTCAACAAAATATTGCAGGTCCTACCCAGTATAGTCCAGAATTAACAATGAAAGAAAGAAAAATAAAGTCTGTCTCCAGTCCTGATGGAGGAACTGAGAACACATTTACCTTCTCACCTTAAGTAACTAGAAACCTGAACAAAATAAATGAAATAAAAAGGTTTTAAAACACTGGGAAGGTATAAAACTGTGACCACTGAGAAGAGAAATAAATGAGGGGAACCCTACCATGCCCCAGCTTTCTGACTGGAGACATGTGTCCTGGGCACAGCATAAAGTGAGCACAGAGTCCGGCCATTCACTGAGTTGAGGAAACTCAGACAGGAGTTCAAGGAGGCGAAGGCAACATCTGTGGGTCGGAACAGAAGAGAGCTGCACAGGCAGGAAGCACTGCACATCTGGAGAGAGCTGCCAAATCCCTTGCTAAGCACTGATATATACATGCAGGACAGCAAAACACCCATGACCATGGCCATTTCCTATATTAGAGCCATGCTAGTGGTTACAACATGCTATATGCTTCTCAAAATTCATTTTGAATGTACATTTAAAATCAGTAAAGTCAGGCCAGGAGCAGTGGCTCATGCCTGTAACCCCAGCACGTTGGGAGGCCGAGGTGTGTGGATCACTTGAGGTCAGGAGTTTGAGATCACCCTGACCAACATGGTGAAGCCCCGTCTCTATCAAAAATATAAAAATTAGCAGGGTGTCATGGTGGGCACCTATAATCCCAGCTGTTCGAGAGACTGGGGCATGAGAATCACCTAAACCCAGGAGGTGAAGGTTGCATTGAGTCAAGATTGTGTAACTGCACTCCAGCCTGGGCAATAGAGTGAGACCCTATCTCGCAGTAAAGTTTATTCTATGTAAACTATACATTAATAAAGCTTATTTAAAAAGAACTGAAGAAATGGGACTGAACACAAGGGAATGGCTAATGTGCATTCCAACTGATCTGTACTATTTGGTATTTTCACAGAAATGTATTTGTGTATTATTTGGGTAATTAATAGAACACAAACAATACAACAAATAAGTGAATGAGAAAAAAACAAGTTATAAAATGAGCAAAAGCTGAAAGTATTCCCCTGGAGAACTGAAACAAGATAAAAATGCCCATACTCACCACTCCTATTTCACACAGCACTTGAAGTCCTGGCCAGATAAATCAGGCAATAGACAGAAATAAAAGGCATCCAAATAGGAAAAGAAAAAGTCCAATTATCTCTTTGCAGACAATATAATTTCATACCTAGAAAACTCTAAAAGACTCCGCCAAATGCCTCCTGAACTGATAAACAACTTCAGTGAAAGTTTCAAGATACAAAATCAATGTACAAAAATCAGTAGCATTTCTGTACATCAATAATGGTCAAGCTGAGAGCCAAATCAAGAATACAATGCCATGTACAACAGACACACTCTCTCTCTCTCTCTCTCTCTCTCTCTCTCTCTCTCACTCATACAAAAATCTAGGAACACATCTAGCCAAGAAGGTGAAAGATATCTGCAAGGAGAACTACAAAACAGTGCTGAAAGAAATCACAGATGACACCAACAAACTGAAAAACATTCCATGCTCATGGAATCAATATAGTTGGAAGAATCAATATAGTTAAAATGGCCATACTGCCCAAAGCAATCTACAGACAACGCTATTGCTGTTTTTTGTTTTGTTTTTGAGACAGGTATTACTCTGTCACCCAGGCTGGAAGGGCAGTGGCATGATCACAGCTCACGGCAGCTTCAACTTCCCAGGCTCAAGTGATAGTCCCGCTTCAGCCTCCCAAGTAGCTCGCAGTATAGGTGAGCATCAACATGTCTGGCTAATTTTTTACATTTTTTTTTGTAAAGATGGGGTCCCACTATGTTGCTCAGGCTAGTCCCACACTCCTGAGCAAGCAATCCTCCTACCTTGACCTTCCAAAGTACTAGGATTACAGGTGTAAACCACCACAACTGACCTCAATGCTATTTCTATCAAACTACCAATGTCATTTTTCACTGAATTAGAAAAACCTATTCTAAAATTCATATCGACACAAAAAAGAGCCTGAATAGCCAAAGCAATCCTAAGCAAAAGAACAAGGTCTGAGGAATCACATTACCCTAACTTCAAACTATACTACAGGGCTACCATAACCAAAACAGCATGGTTCTGGTATAAAAACAGGCACGCAAGCCAGTGGAATAGAACAGAGAACCCAGAAATAAAGCTGCACACCTCTAGCCATCTGATCTTCAACAAAGCTGACAAAAGTAAGCAATGGGGAAAGGACTCCTTATTCAATAAATGGTGCTAGGATAACTGGCTAGCCATATGCAGAAGAATAAAACTGGACCACTGCCTTTTACCATAAACAAAAATTAAGATAGATTAAAGACTTAAATGTAAGACGTCAAACAATAAGAATCCTGGGAAGAAAACCGAGAAAACATCATGCTGGACATTGACCTTGGAATAGAATTTATGATTAAGTCCTCAAAGGCAATCACAACAACAACAAAAAATGTCGAGCTGGACCTAATTAAACTAAAGAGCTTCTACGTAGCAAAACAAGCCATCAACAGAGTAAACAGACAACCTACAGAATGGGAGGAAATTTTTACAAAAGGTCTAGTATCTAGAATCTGTAAGAAACTAACAATTAAACAAGGAAAAAACAAATAACCCCATTAAAAAGTGACCAAAAGACATGGACATACAAGCAGCCAACAAAATGAAAAAATGTTCAACATAATTAATCACTAGGGAAATGCAAATCAAAACCACAATGAGATACCATTTTATAACAGTCAGAATGGCTATTACTAAAAAGTCGAAAAACAACAGACACTGGTGAGGCTGTAGAGAAAAGGAAACGCTTGTACCCCGTTGGTGGGAATGCAAATTAATTCAGCCACTGTGGAAAGCAGTTTGAAGATTTCTCAAAGAACTTAAAATAGAACTACCATTCAACCCAGCTATTCCAATTTGGTATATATCCAAAAGAAAACACATTGTTCTACCAAAAAGACACATGTACTCATATGTTCATCATAGCACTATTCACAATACCAAAGACATGGAATCAACCTAGCTGCCCATCATCATGGACTAGATAAAGAAAATGTGGTACATACATACCATGGAATACTACACAGCCATAAAAAAGAACAAAATCAGCTGGGCGCGGTGGCTCATGCCTGTAATCCCAGCACTTCAGAAGGTTGAGGCAAGCAGATCACGAGGTCAGGAGTTCAAGAGCAGCCTGGCCTGCCGGGCACAGTAGCGCGTGCCTGTAGTCCCAGCTACTTGGAAGGCTGAGGCTGGAGGATTGCTTGAGTCCAGGAGTTCTGGGCTGTAGTGCACTATGCCAATCAGGTGTCCGCACTAAGTCCGGCATCAATATGGTAACCTCCCGGGAGCAGGAGGCCATCAGGTTGCCTAAGGAGGGGTGAACCAGCCCAGGTCGGAAATGGAACAGGTCAAAACTCCCGTGCTGATCAGTAGTGGGATTGCGCCTGTGAATAGCCACTGCACTTCAGCGTGGGCAACATAGCGAGACCCCGTCTTTTTAGAAAAAAGTAAATATTAAAATTAAAAAAAA
>NW_016107446.1:4940272-4945019 GCF_001604975.1 Cebus imitator
TAAAAATACAAAAATTAGCTGGGTGTGGTGGTATGCACCTATAATCCCAGCTACTCAGGAGGCTGAGGCAGGAGAATCACTTGAACCCAGGAGGCAGAGGTTGCAGTGAGCCAAAACTGCGCCACTGCACTCCAGCCTGGGTGACAGAGCTAGACTCCACCTCGAGAAAAAAAAAAGGAACAAAATCATGTCTTTTGCAGCAACATGGATGAAGCTGGAGGCCATTATCCTAAACATATTTACGCAAGAACAAAACACTGAATACTGTATGTTCTCGCTTATAAGTAAGTGGAATCTAAACATTGGGTACACATAGATATAAAGACGGCAACAACAGACAATGGGGACTACTAGAGTAGGAAGCGAAAAGCAGGGTAAAGGCCGAAAAGCTAACTATTGGTACCATGGTCAATACCTGGGTAATCGGATCACTTGTACCTCAAACCTCAGCATCACACAATACACCCATGTAACAAACCTGCAAATGTACCCCAAATCTAAAACAAAAGTTGAAATTATTTTTAAGAAAGAAAAAAGTACTTACAAAAATGAAAATACATTTCAAAAAGGAAAATGAACAAAAAGTTATTGCTTTACCAATCCTTTCCCCCCTTTCATAGTTTAAATTTGATATAGAATCTCTACTCAATCTTAGGAGAAATATTAACAAGAAATAGAGACATAAGGTAAAATATAAATTAAAATTTCACTATCAAAACTTTCCTGCAATGATTAATAATGTAACTGGCTATTTTGATTAGAATTTTACAAAAAATTTGCGCATCACGCATTTGGCCATTATATATATATATTTGCTCTTACGTGTCTTGTATTTTTTTTCTTCAAGGGGCTAAGCCCTCCCTGAAAATTAGTATAATTAATATACACTGAATTTGCATGTCAGGAAATAATTAAAGCTCCTTTTGCTGAAACACACATTTTAATAATGTGATTCAAATTATCCTAAATAAATTAGACAGATGGATAGAAAAATGTCAATGTGCTAATAAGAATAAAATGTTGCTTAATTATTTTATTTTTAAAAATTAATGTGTGGAAGGAAAAGTATAGATTACCATAGGAGAAAATCAAATCATAGTTCATGGGGCTATAAGGCAAATGTCTTGAAGTAAGAAAAACTTGTTTTATTACAGGAAGAAAACACGTACCTCTCTTCTTTATTTATTTGGTCACCAAATCCCACTGTATTCACAATGGTCAATTTCAATCGAACATTACTTTCCTGGAGTTCATATGTCTGAGCTTTAAGTTTAACATTTGGGCAAAAATGTGAGGATTCATGGTCTTCAAAATTAGTATTAAACAATGTGTCAATCAGTGTTGATTTTCCAATTCCAGTTTCCCCTGAAACAAACAAAGGTACCTCTTTATGGCAGCATGAATGATTGAGAAGAAATACAACTGTAAACACCTAGAGTGGTTTCAAAGACACCAAATATTTCAAAGGCCAGGGTATGCATGAAAGAAATACATGCTAATGCTGTTCCCTCAAGTTATTGGCAGAGCATAGAGCAAGTGTCTAAGCTACTCAGAACTCTGACAACAACACTGAAATGTTTACAGAACAAGCCAAAAGTTTAAAGATAAGAAAAACAAAATTAACAGAATCTAAACAACTGAGGAGAACACCTGGGATTATGATTTCAGATTAATAACATAAGCATTGTTCTGCTCATGGCAAGAATGAAGTGAGCACAAGGAATATGAAGGAACAACTTAGAGGAAGTATAGATGGCACATACCCACGCAGAGAATATTAAAGCAGAAACCTTGCTGAATGGATCTGTTCACCAGCTGATCAGGCAAACTCTCAAAACCAACATGGCCAGACATAGTCAAGGAACGAATGTTTTCTCTTTTCTGAAGGAAAAATAAAAACAAAAACAGCAGTAATAATAATTTTTTAAAAACTTTGACTTAAATAGGATGTAGGCACACTTGAAAGGATAAATATATCAAAGGAATGAAAAATTTTATAATCATTATACCTTACCTAAGATACAAGTGACTAAGCAAATTTTCAGGAAAAGAAACCTGTGTCCAGATCCTCAAAACACACATTTCTTATCCCCTTCATAAAATGAGAGTCTAGCACTACATGTAACATTAAAACATTTTATTTCCAAAGTAGGAAAACATCCAACTATAGCATACTCACACAAAATGGAAAGTTAAGGTCCATTTGTTTATGATAAATTTTCAATAACTTAGAAAATTCTTACATTAAAATATCAAGTGAAAAAAAAGTACAAAACAAAAGTACAGACACAGGTTCAGCTCCCAGTAATGGGAGAGTAACTTAGGTCAAATTTACCCATCTACTGATGACAATTACAAGCATCCCTTTTAAGTCACTCAAGTGTAACCAAGGCAGATAGACACTGGACAAAATAAGACTTGAGGGAAGGAAGCTTACCAGGTGAGATGAGTTTATCTAGCTTTTCCTAGAACTCAGGAGGGAAGTTATAGTCTTAATGGGTTAAGTTGTCAGTTGGAAACTGGGACAGGCAGATTGGCTGGAAATTGAGGGAGAGAATTCCAGAAAGAAGGGAGTCCAAAATCTATAAACGCATTCCCCTCAAATGCATGGCTGATGGCAAAACTGCACACATATAGAGGGAATACAAAGATCTCAGAAAGGGGAAAATGGGAATTGGGAGGAGCTAAGCAGAGTTATCAAGTGCCATCTTGGGGGGATGGACAGAGCTTAAATTTTAAGTCTGTAAGTTAAAGGGTCTCCTGTAAACACCCTAGGCCTTCTACTGAAACCCTAGATGGGCCACATTTTAGGAGTAAGGTCCACAACCCAGCAATCAGAAAGGCTCCCAGTACTGAAAGCACAGGTGAAGCAGACCTGCCTTAACAAAGCCTGTAACAAGGCTCAACATGAATGATCAAAGTGATCAGTCAGCAATTTAATTGCCTGTTAGAACAAAGCTAAACACTCTGCAGAAGAAAACAGAATCTGGCATCTCTACAGTATTTACTGTACAATTAAAATTTATGACAGAAAAATGTGATATATAGTCAAGAAAAAAAGTCAGCAGAAAGAGATCCACAATGAACCAGATGTTTAATTAGCGGGTAAGAACTTTAAATAATGCTAACAAATACGCTAAATAATCTACAGGAAAAAGATGGATATAATGGGTGGCATGATGGGGAATTACAGAAAGATTTAGAGCTCACAAAAACAAAAAGCAGCAAACAAAATTTCTAGCATGTAAAAAGGCAACATCTGAAGTAAAAAATGTATTTAGTATTAACAGCAGATCAAATAATGAAAGAAAGATTTGTTCAATAGCTATTATCCAAGCTAAAAATCTCACAGTGAGAGAAAAGATAAAACTATGACAGAGCCTTAAAAACTTGTAGGAGCGTATTAAATGATCTAACATACCAGTAATTGGAACACCAGAAGAAAAGTTAGAGAAACAGGAGACAAGGTGAAAGTGCAGGGTAGGGAGGAGGGGGAAAAAAATCTAAGTAATAGTGACTGAAAAGTTTCTAATTTTCTAAATTTGAACTCAGAGATAGAAGAATTTCAGCAAACTACAAATAGGAAATACTCAAAGGAACCCACATCTAGGGACACCACAACAAACTGCTTAAAAACAAAGCTAATGAAAACTTTAGGCCACACACGGTGGCTCATGCCTGTAATCCCAGCATTTTGGGAGGCCAAAGTGGGCAAGATCACTTGAGGTCAGGAGTTTGAGACCAGCCTGGCCAACATGGCAAAACCACGTCCCTACTAAAAATACAAGAATTAGGCCAGGTGAGGTGGCTCGCCCCTGTAATACCAGCATTTGGGAGGCCAAGGCAGTGGATCATGAGGTCAGGAGTTCAAGACAAGCCTGGCCAAGATGGTGAAATCCCGTCTCTACTAAAAATACAAAAATTAGCCAGGTGTGGTGGGGTGTGCATGTAATGCCAGCTACTTGGGAGGCCAAGACACAGAATTGCTCGAACCCGGGAAGCAGAGGTTGCAGTGAGCCGAGATCACGCCACTGCACTCCAGCCTCGGTGACAGAGTGACACTCTGTCTCAAAAAAAAAAAAAAATTAGCTGGGTGTGGTAGCACTTATAATCCCAGCTACTCAGGAGGCTGAGGTGGGAGGACCACTTAAACTCAGGAGGTGGACCTTGTAGTGAGCCGAGATTGAACCACTGCACTCCAGCCTGGGCAATAAAACAACAACAAGAGAACTTTAGCCACACCCAGGTGTCGGAAAGACACTTTACACACAAGTAAAACAAATAGAACGTGACTATAGATTTTGCTTAAGGGACAATGCAAACCATAAGGCAAAACAATGACACCTATAAAATGCCAAAAGAAAAAAAAGACAACCTAGAATTCTATAGCCAATGAAAACATCCTTCAAAAATGAAGGCAAAATGAAGACATCTTCAGACAAACAAAATCTGAGAAAATCCACTGCCAGTTGGTGTACAGTATAAGAAATGTTAAAAGTTCTTCAAGAGAAAGGAAAATGACAACAGATCTACAAAATGGAATGAAGATCATCAGAAAGGTAAATATGTAGGTAAAGGTGAAAGAGTTTTAACTTCTTGAAAATATAAATGTTTAAAGCAATAACAAAAACAATGTATTACAGGTTACATGCACAAGTAAAATGTATAAGAAACACAAAATACAGGAGGGGGACCGGAGGAATAAAATATATATATATAACTTTTTTTTTTTTTTTTGAGACTGAGT
>NW_016107446.1:4945189-4948745 GCF_001604975.1 Cebus imitator
GAGACAGGGTTTCACCATGTTGGCTAAGCTCGTCTCAAACTCCTAACCTCAGGAGATCCACCCACCTCAGCTTCATAAAGTGCTAGGATTACAGAGGTGAGCGACCACGCCAGGCTAAAGTGTTATATTATTGAAGGTTGGGTGTGAAAAGTTAAAGCCTAGTTCAATTACTATATAAAAAAAAATTAAAACCAAAGAGGTATAGCTAATCAGCCAAAAGCAGAAATGAAATGGAGTTATAAAAATTCTCTATTAATCCAAAAGGAAGTAGGAAAGGAAAAAATGAAAGGACAATGGCACATACAGAAAATTAGTTATCAGGGCCAGGTGCAGTGGCTCACGCCTATAATCCCAGCACTTTGGGAGGACGAGATGGGCAGATCACAAGGTCAGGAAATCAAGACCATCCTGGCTAACACGGTGAAACTCTGTCTGTATTAAAAATACAAAAAATTAGCTGGTGTGGTGGTGAGCACCTGTAAACCCAGCTACTTCAGAGGATGAGGCAGGAGAATAGCTTGATTCTCAGGAGGCAGAGGGTACAGTGAGCTGAGATCGTGCCATTGCACTCCAGCCTGGTGATAGACCAAAACTCCATCTCAAACAAACAAACAAAACCAAAAAAAAGGAAATTAGTTATCAAGAAAATGTAAATTAAAACTAAAAGATAACACTGAATGAAGAACAACTGGAATGCTGATAAATTTGCTAGTCTGAATGCAAAATGGTACAGTTGCTTTGGAAAGCAGTTTCTTATGAAATTAAACACATATTACTACACAGCCAAAAAAAACCCACTTGGGAGGTATCCAAAATGATAAAAACATATATCCATACAAGAACTTATACATCAATGTTCACAGCAGTTTTATTCCCAATGATCAAAAACTGGAACCATCCCAAATATCAAACAAGTGGTGAACAGACACACAAATTGTAGTATACTAAACTACTGATACACGTTACAACATGGATGACTAGCTAGGTATCCCAATAGTGATTTATTTACTGGGATTTGAGTTTTTTAAAATATGTATTATGTGCATTTTTTACATAATCATATATTCTTACATATATATAAATGCAGATGCAAATGTCTCGAGTAATGACAGACTATTGAGAGTGGTTACCAGTTAGCAGCGGACTTACAGGTTGGGGTGAGAGGGAATTGCTTTTTACTGTATATAGTGGGCAGAATTCTGAGACGGCCCCTAACACTGATGCCCCTGGTACACATGAACTTTCTCCCACTTATTTCAATCAAATGCTAACCTAGGTGTCGCTGAGAAGAGATTTTACAGATGTGATTAAGGTCCAAACCAGTCAACCTTAGAAATGCAAACTATCCTGGGTGGGCCTGACCCCACAATGAGGTAAATCCTTTTTTTTTTTTTTTTTTTTGAGAGAGTTTTTGCTCTGTTGCCCAGACTGGAGTGCAATGTGTGGTCTTGACTCACTCAACCTCCACCTCCTGTGTTCAAGCGATTCTCCTGCCTCAGCCTCTCAAGTAGCTGAGATTACAGGCACACAACACCATGCCCAACTAATTTTTGTATTTTTAGTAGAGACAAGGTTTCACCATGTTGGCCAGGCTAGTCTCAAACTCTTGACCTCAGGTGATCCACTCGCTTTGGCCTCCCAAAGAGCTAGGATTACAGGTGTGGGCCACCATGCCCAGCCATGAGGTAAATCCGTAACAGGGCCTAGGCACTTCCCTGTCAAAGACCTGAAGCATGAAGGGAACTCCCCCTGCCAGTTCTCCCTTGCTGGCTTTCAGAACGGAGTGGTTTCTAGGAGCTGACAACCCCCAGCCAGCAGGGAACTGAAGTCTGCCAACAACTGGAAAGAGTATGGAAGGAAAGCCTCCAGATAAGAATCCAGCAGCTGACTCCTTGAGCATGAAATCCAGAGCAGAGACGGCAGATGGGCCACGCCCGAACTTCGACCTACAGAATTGCGAGCTAACAAGCAGATGCTGTTTTAAGCAGCTAAATTTTGTGACGAATTGTCATGAAGCAACAGAAAACTAGTATATTATATTCTCTTTTGTGCCATTTGAATTCTTTTTAGTCATGTAATCTTCTTTTTTTTTTTTTTTTAAAGATCGTGAAGAAGCACTAGGCTTCCTCCTCATGCAAGTATTCAAGATGATAAGAATTTCATAACTTGTTAAAGCTGTTATCTGATAGGCATATGCTTATTACATAAAAGTTGAACTAAATGGCCTCTAGGATCCCTTATAGTTCTATAGTGACAGGATTTTAATGTAACTGGAAAAAAGAAGGATCTCAAAAATGAGTGTGTGTTCCCCATGACGTAACACAGAAGAGGGGCCAGGGAAAAAGAAACTAAGCAATAGCCACTGGATGGACTTGTCACTGAAGATTACTAGTGACTCCGACAGTAGTCTCTGAAGGATTAAACACAATTCAAAAAGTCTATGAGGAAGATGGAATAGACTGTTAGTATCAGTGAGAGAAAAACATTAAAAGAAGGGTAGTTTGTCAAATTAAAATTTATCAACATCATTGATATAACGAGAAAGGGGGAAAAACAAGAAGAGAGACTACAGTTATTGGAGCACAGAACTAAAGGAAATTATTTAATCTTATTGAATTACTGGCCAGGCATGGTGGCTCACCCCTGTAATCCCAGTGCTTTGGGAGGCTGAGGCAGGTGGATCACTTGAGGTCAGAAGTTCAAGATCAGCCTGTCCAACATGAGCAAGACCCAGTCTCTGATAACAATACAAAGTTAGCCGAGTGTGGTGGCACATGCCTATGATCATGGCTATTCAGGAGGCTGAGGCACGAGAATTGCTTGAACTGGGAGGTAGAGGTTGGATGAGCCAAGACTGCACGACTGCACTCCAGCCTGGGCAACAGAGCGAGACTCTGTCTCAAAAAAAACAAACAACTTAATGAATTACCCATGTTTGTCTTTGTAATTTCCTTTCTAATTAGAGTTTAAAACTCATCTCTTTCACCAAATTACATTTACTTCCTCTTTTTAAACACAAATTTCAGTATAAATTACCAAAGTCATCCCTGCAGGCCCTTATAAGCATCAGGTCTAATCTTGCATCAGGGAGGCTTCTGGCAGGACCACCCAAGGGCTCCCTAAACTCTGCCATTCATAGGAGTTCTATGCACCCACCACATTCTGCGGAGTGCTCAAACAACAAATCACGGCCAGGCATCCTAGCACTTTGGGAGGCCAAAGCAGACAGATCACTTGAGGCCAGGAGTTCCAGACCAGCCTAGCCAACATGGAGAAACCCTGCCTCTACTAAAAATACAAAAATTAGTCAGATGTGGTGATGCACGCCTATAATCCCAGCTACTTGGGAGGCTGAGGCATGAGAATTGCTTAAACCTGGGGGGCATAGGTTGCAATAAGCTAAGATCACACCATTACATTCCAGCCTGGGCAACACAGCAACACTCTGTCTAAAAAACACAAAAACAAACAACAAATGAAAAAAGAAACAAGGCCAGGCACAGTGACTCACGCCTGTAAACCTAGCACTTTGGTAGGCTGAGGTGGGCAGATCACT
>NW_016107446.1:4951797-4988999 GCF_001604975.1 Cebus imitator
AAAAAAAAAAAAAAAAAAAGAAAATGACTTTGAACTGAGTCAGGAAAGAGGTACAGATCTAGATGAGACATTTAAGGTAGGGAGAAAAAAAATCCCTAAGCACCAGAAGACAGAATTTCACACCTGGAGAAAGTAAACAGTAAGTCTAAGAATTTGATGGAGGCCAGGCACAGTGGCTCAGGCCTGTAATCCCAACACTTTGGGAGACTGAGGCACGCAGATCACGAGGTCAGGAGTTCAAGACCAGCCTGGTCAATATGGTAAAACCCATTCTCTACTAAAAATACAAAAATTAGCCAGTTGTGGTAGCATGCGCATATAGTCCCGGCTATTTGGGAGACTAAGGCAAAAGAATCGCTTGAACCTGGGAGCCATAGGTGACAGTGAGCTGAGATCTCGTCACTACATTCCAGCTTGGGCAACAGAGTAAGACTCTGTCTTTTAAAAAAAAAAAAAAATTGATGGAAGAAAAGCATTCACTGATCTCAGCTGCAAAGTTATAAATGATGTTAAAAGGAACAGATTCGGGACAATACCTTAGTGACAGATTGAGTAAACCAGAAATGTCCATTTAGAGTCTGACTTTCTGGTAAAGGTTAAGAAGTGTCACTGAAAATGTCTGGCTAGGGGCCCTCTTCAGAGCCCTGCATTATATATGCTGAGTAGGAAGGTAGAACATTCCATACTTGTCATTAATTCTGGAGCTAACATACTACCTGATCGCCTCTGGGCATCTGTGTCTACTACAAGTAATGCACCACACATATAATTCACTGAGGCTGTATTATTTTGACTTGCCAAGTACAGAACTTTAAGGAAAATTAAACTTTTATTTTTATTTTATTTTAGAGACAAGGTCTCCTATTGCTTAAGCTGGAGTGTGGTGGTGCAATCACAGCTCACTACAGCCTCCACCTCCTGGGCTCAGGTGATCCTCCCACCTCAGTCTCCCAAATAGCTGGGACTACAGGCATGCACCAACACACCTGGCTCAAAATCAAACTTAAAAAATGACTGCCAAGAAAGTTTTTAGTTTTTAATATAATGATGGCAATTATGAGTTCTGGTGAAATGCTGCTTAGTGTTGATAAGTAAAATTTGCTTAGAAAAATATTAGAGGATTTATACTCATTTGCCGTTAAACTTCAATAAAATATAGGTTAAACTTCTGTCGTTAATATAAGTTCATATCAAATATCTGCTTTTGTTTATTTATTTACTGTGTTTCTGAACATCTGACAAAAAGCCTAGTTAAAATATCAGTGGATAAATATTTTTATCAGGAAGTTTAAATGAATCACATAGAAGTAATATAAATCATTGTTTCAAATATTTTCCACTAGTACTACTTGGCCAGTTAAATTTCCGAAACAAGTTTAACACTGGAAAAGGCTTTTATTTTTTTCAATTTAATTATTTATTTTTGAAATAGATTCTGGCTGCGTCAGCCAAGCTGGAATGCAGTGCCACGATCTTGGCTCACTGCCAAGATCCTCCACCTCTCAGACTCAAGCTATCCTCCCGCCTCAGCCTCCTCAGTAGCTGGGACCACAGGCACATGCCAGCAGGCCTGGCTAAGTTGTTTTTTTTTTTTTTATTCTTGAGACATAGTTTCGCTCTTGTTGCCCAGGCTGGAGTGCAATGGCACAATTTCGGCTCATCACAACCTCCACCTCCTGGGTTCAAGCAATTCTCCTGCCTTAGCATCCCAAGGAGCTGAGATTATACGCATGTGCCACCACACCCAGCTAATTTTCTACTTTTAGTAGAAATGGGGTTTCTCCACGTTGGTCAGGCTGGTCTCAAACTCCCGACCTCAGGTGATCTGTGTGCCTTGGCTCCCAAAGTGCTGGGATTACAGGCATGAGCTACTCTGCCCAGCCACGCCTGACTCATTTTTTTTGGAGACATAGGGTCTCACTCTGTTGCCCAGGCTGGTCTCACACTCCTGAGGTCAAGCAACTCGTCTGCCTCAGCCTCCCAAAGTGCTGGGATTATAGGCGTAAGCCACCATGCCCAGCTGGAAACAATTTTTAATAAACTAGCAGGGAAAATAAGAATAGGACAAGAGTTGGCTGAATCCCTCTAATGGCAAACAGAGCTCAGTATAAGGCTAAGAAACACTAAATTAGAAAAAAATTTAAAATCTGCAAGTAGAATTCTGGCCTGCTCTATCATTGACCACCTACTTAGTATGTGTAAACCACTCAGCTGGGCTTGACGGTCTCAATGGTAATAAGATATGGCCCTTGATCTTGTGACCGTGTCTCAGAGAAACATGAATGCACAACAGGCAACCACAATCTTGTTTCAACGCACAAGGAGGTAAGGAGACTAACCATCACAACCCACCTTTGACTACATAGTCAATTTGCTTTTTCTGTAGCTTCTATTTTAAAGATATATATACATCAGGCACACACAAATCATATATAAATCTACACACCTACTTTCCAAAAGGAAAAAATCCTATACGGTAATTTAACTCCTAGCAAAGTCTACCATATACTTTTTAAAAAGTTGTATTATCTATGAGTCCTAGAAAGAAGTGCCAAACGTGGCATAGCTGGAGGAAGGTCAGGTACTCTACCTTCTTTGAAATCTCAGTTTGGGCCAGGCGAGGTGGCTTATGCCTGTAATCCCAGCACTTTGGGAAACCAAGGAGGGTGGATCACTTGAGGTCAGGAGTTTGTGACCAGCCTGGCCAACATGATGAAACCCCATTCTCTACTAAAAAATAAAAAATTAGGCAGGTGTGGTGGCACATACCTGTAGTCGTCCCAGCTACTGAGGAGGCTGAGGCAGGAAAATTGCTTGAACCTGGGAGGCAGAGGTTGCAGTGAGTTGAGATCGTGCCACTGCACTCCAGCCTCGGTGACAGAGCAAGACTTTNATATATATATATATATATATATATATATAAAGTTTGTGGGGTAAAGGCAATGTGACAGACACATAATTCATCCTGGGGCCCTTGGAAGACATGGCCTTTTCCTATCCACCAATAACAGATAGACTTCTGATGGTTCTTTCCCAACAGAACCCTAAATAACAATTTTCCTTACTCTACTGGGAAAATTTCTGAAAATGCCTTACAGCCTCCCTTTGGGCAGAACAATGAACCTCAGGCAACAGAATCCTGCCATGGCTTTATAATTGCTTCGGTTTAACTTCACTTCTCCAAAATCTTTATTTTTATAAAGTGAGTCCAAAATATAGAACCAAACTGTCCCTTGGGCTTCTATGAGGTGTTTCTTGGCATTCTTTAGGACAATAAGAGCGAGCAAGAGAGAGAGAGAGAGAGAGAGAGAGAGAGAGACAACAAAAAGCAGAAAGTGGCCTAAATAATTATCATCTGGAGGCCGGACGTGGTAGCTCACGCTTGTAATCTTAGCACTTTGGGAGGCTGCCCACAGTAGAATCGACTGAGGTCAGGAGAGTTCAAGACCAGACTGGCCAACATGGTGAAACCCCATCTCTATTAAAAATACAAAAATTAGCTAGGCATGGCAGTGCATGACTGTAATCCCAGCTACTCAAGAGGCTGAGGCAGGAGAACTGCTTGAACCTGGGAGGCAGACTGCAGTGAGCTGAGATCACACCACTGCACTTCAGCCTGGGCGACAGAGCGAGACTCGGTCTCAAAAAATAAAAAATAAATATTATCTGGGCCTATTTTATGAGTTTCAGGAGGGTGGGGTTATTTGGCTAGAAACAATACTTTAAAAGATTCCACAGACTGATTATCTTAAATCTTTTTATAAAATCTTCAGGTTAAGGGAAAATTCAGGTTAAAATAAAGGTACAGGTTTACAGTGATCTAAAATTTTCCTAAAACAAGTAGTAACATTAAGTTATTCAAGTTAATGCAGACCATACTGCTAGAAGTGGATGCTAATTACAACCAGGAAAAAAAAGAACTCAGGTGGAGGCTGGGTGTGGTAGCTCTTGCCTATAATCCCAGCACTCTGAGAGGCCAAGGCCAGTGGAATCACTTGAGGTCAGGAGTTCAAGACCAGCCTGACCAACATGGTGAAACCGTATACTAAAAATACAAAAATTAGCCAGACATGGTGGTATGTGCCTGTAATCCCAGCTACTCAGGAGGCTGAGGCAGGAGAATTGCTTGAACCTGGGAGGCGGAGGCTGCAGTGAGCCGAGATCGTGCCATTGCACTCTACTCTGGGCAACAAGAACAAAACTCCATCTCAAAAACAAAACAAAACAAAAAAAGAGACTAAGCAAGGTAAGACAGCGGCAAGTAGGACTCCAGTGCACATGGCCTGTTTGCATCACCCTGGGAGGCTGTTAGGACAGCAGGGCTTAGGGTTGTCCAATCCCATCAAAATAGTGCCTCCATTATACCATCAAACTCCAACAAACACAAAAGTTAGAAGATAACTGCAAATTAATCTCAAAAGATCATCAAGATGGGGAAATTCTTGATAGTACTTTATATAAAACAGAGTTGACAGTCTCACGCTTAACAAAAGCTTGCACTACAACAATGACAGTTTAAATTGCAAATGCAATCTTATTTTAAAATTACTCCTAATTAGAAAATTATTATAGAAAAAATATCATTTCTAATTTCTGCTGTTTTAGTAATACTGCAATGAACACTCCCATTTGAACTGTTTTACTAACACTACAACGAACTTTCTCTCATGGCACTCAAAGAGGTACACCATTCTGATTCTCCCTTCAAGCAATACCTAGTCCTGTGCCTTCAAAGAATGAAGTCCACTGACGGTCTCCACCTGTAGAGCCTTCGGAATCTGCTGCAATATAGACCCAAGACCACTTTCTCCCTAGGCAGCTGGTAGGTGAAGCATGGGCACAGTAGGGATGTCAGGGTTGCCTGGCCCAGACTTTGTCAGATTCGCATTGTCGTGCAGCTCTCACTGCCCAACTGGGCTTCCTCCCTTCTTTCCTTGAACAGCTATCAAGATCTGGATCAGGGCCTGAAAGCTTTCT
Organism: Cebus imitator; assembly: GCF_001604975.1. Lineage (NCBI taxonomy): Eukaryota > Metazoa > Chordata > Mammalia > Primates > Cebidae > Cebus > Cebus imitator. Next base: position 4,956,775 of record NW_016107446.1, read on the forward strand.
CCCCACAACCCACACTTCCTGCTTTCTCCCCCTTCAACTTTCACAGGCAACAGTCCCCCTGCCCCTCATCTCCAACAAATCTATACTGCTAGCTCCTGCTATGTGTCTTCTTCCAGGAGGATTCCAACCAACTCACCTGTATAACCGTTAATTATTCTGTGCATCTGACAATATCTTAATTCCTAGAATATAATTCCTGTTCCAAGCATACTGCCAAACTGCCCCTCAAAAAAAGACTGGGCCTGCTTATATTTCTAATATTAGCAATGAGTTGAAAAACACCACAAACTGTTTTTCCTCTGTTCTCACACAACACAGAATAATTTTGTGACCAAACGTGGGAAGTTTTCCCCATCCAGCAAACAAGCAATCAGTTTTGCAGTGGAAACCAGCTGGGTGACCTCTGATTTAATTGTGACACTATCTACTTGGCGATAGAGTCCGATCCCACAGACTGAGGGCAAGTCCCCAAGACTCTACCCCATCCCAACCCCACTTCTGCTCAACGCAAGCCCCAGGTCATTTTCCAATGCTTCTGACAAATGGCTACAAACCAGGGTTTCCATAACCCCCATCTCAGGTTCAATTAATTTGCTCATTTTCTCCATTTACCAGTTTGTTACAAAGGATATTTTAAAGGATACAAATAAATAGCCAGATAAAGAGATACACAGGACAAGATCTGGAAGGGTCCCAAACCCAGAGGCTTCTGTCTCCCAACACATGGATGTGCGCAAGCCTCCACATGTTTGGCTAACTGCAAGCTCTCTGAACCTCGTCCTTAGCTCTTAAGGAGACTCCATTATACAGGCATAATTGATTAACCACTGGCCACTGGTGATCGATTAACTTTCAGCCCCCTCTCCCCTCACTGGAGACTGGGAGATGGAGCCCAACCCTTTAATCTTGCCTTGTTCTTTCTGGTGACCAGCCGAATCCTGAAGCTACCTAGGGGCTGCCAGCCACCAGTTACCTTGTTAGCATACAAAAGATATCACTTTGGAATTTTTAAGGATCAAAAGTTGTAAGACCAAATATGTATTTCACAATAATCACAAGTGTATAAAAGGGTCCATTTCATTATATATTCATCAGTACAGGGTATTAACAATTTTTAAATTTTTGTTAATTTGACAGGCAAAACTGACACCTTAATTTGACTTCTGATATTTTTCAGCTTACTGGCCATTTCTAGTATATTTCCATAAATCAACAATTCAAGTTTTCCCACTTGCCTATCAGGGTATTAGTTTCTTTATTAGTAAGAGCTGCTGGGTATAACTCTTTGCTTGTCATGCATATCATAAATATCTTTTCCTGATTTACTACTGATCGTTTCAGTTTTCATAAAGTCCAATCTATAAATCTTTTCCTTTATGACTTCTTCCTTAAATATAAAGCTCAAAATATCTTTCTACACTCTGAAGGTAAAAAAAAGTAACTAAATTTTCTTTTGTGGTTTCATGTCGTACAGATTAAGTTTTCTAATGTTCTAGGATTTACTTTCTAGTACTGTATGAGTCAAGGAAATAATACTTTTTCCCAACATTGTTAGCCTATTGCAGCATAAGAGGATCAAGGAACAGCAAAGTATATTCATTCTGTCATACGGAAATGAACTTCCCAAGGGAAAAACCTGTACCTCGTGAATAGACTAGAGAGGCAGATTTTGACACAAGGAAGGGAAATGACTGAAGGACTAGAGCTGCCTAACAGAGAAATGAGCTGCCTAGGAAGCACTGAGCTCAGGCCCTGTAAGGGTTCCAACAGCGGCACAGTAACCACCATCAATGCTACAGAGCTGATTTCTGTACTAAGTGGGTAGCAAAGGTAACACTCTTCTAAGGTTCCTTTCAACTCAGATTTTATGACTATACTTGGAACAAGCAATGAGAGAAAAATATATGATGTGAAGAATGCAAACAATTTACAGAAACTGCATGAACAGAAAAGGAGATTAAGGAAAGACACAATAAAATTGCATCTTATTGATGTGAAAAGACCCCGCAAAACTAAATCTCTAGGCTTACTTAAATAAAAAGTAGACAGGGTACAGTGGCTCAGGCCTGTAATCTGAGCACTTTGGCAGAGGCGGGTGGATCACCTGAGGTCAGGAGTTTGAGACAAGCCTGACCAACATGGTGAAATCCATCTCTACTAAAAGTACAAAATTAGCTGGGTGTGGTGGTGCATACCTATAATCCCAGCTACTTGGAAGGCGGGAGAATTGCTTGAACTCAGGAGGCAGAGGTTGCAGTGAGCTGAGATCGCACCATTGCACTCCAGCCTGGGCAACAAAAGCAAAACTCTGTCTCAAAAAAAAAAAAAAAAAAAAAGTATTACTAGATGGCTTGAATTCCTCGGAAAGGGAGCATGTTCCATGCAAGCTAGGTGACACAAAAGCCAGTGAAATCTGAGAAGTCATTTATTTAACCCAGGAGCTGAAAAAGGGAAGGCAGGCCAGGCGTGGTGGCTCCCGCCTGTAATCCCAGCACTTCAGGAGGCAGAGGTGGGCGGATCATTTGAGGTCAGGAGTTTGAGACCAGCCTGGTCAACATGGTGAAACCCCGTCTCTACTAAAAATTACAAAAAAATTGGCTAGGCATGGTGGTGGGCATCTATAATCCCAGCTACTCAGGTGTCTGTGGCAGGAGAATCACTTGAACCCTGGAGGATGCAGTGAGCTAAGATGGTGACACTGCAGTTCAGCCTGGGCAACAAGCAAAACTCCAGCTCGGGGAAAAAAAAAAAAGAAATGAGGAAGGCACAGAAATAATTACCCATTAAATAATAATTACCCATTAAAAGGACTTAACTCTTGGACAACATAGGGAGCCCTGTCTCAAAAAATAAAATTTATCCAGGCACAGTAGTGCATACCTGTGGTCCCAGATACTTGGGAGACTGGGGCAGGAGGATCACATGAGCCTGGGAGGTCAAGGCTGCAGTAAGCTGTGACTGTGCCACTGTACTCCAGCCTGGGCAACAGAGCAAGGCCCTGTCTCAAAAACAAAAACAAAAAAAAATTAAAAAGCATTAAAAGGGCTTAAAGTTGATGAGAAACATTTGGGGAAAAAGGAATATTTAGGAATCAGTGTGAAGTCTGTCAATGCTTATTGTTTTTCAATTACTCCACAAATGTACACAGTGTTATTTTAAAAGCCTTACATTTTAAGGACAGAATAGCAGATCCAGGCATTGTGGATCAAAGCTGTATAAACCAATAACCTTGTAATTTAAATTTTAGTACAATTTGGAGACATACATACAACTAAAAATATGGAAAAGACACTCAGTATAATGAAATCTGCATAGTCAGAGAAGGCACTGGCAAGAAAGGGCTTGAGCAGAGACTTGATGGAGAAACAGGAAATTTCCTAGCAAATAAAGACAAGACAGGCTTGGCCCAGTGACTCATGCCTGTAATCCCAGTACTTTGGGAGGCTGAGGCAGGTGGATCACCTGAGGTCAGGAGTTCAAGACCAGCCTCACCAATATGGTGAAACCCCAGTCTTCACTAAAAACTAAAAATACAAAAAAATATTAGCTGAGTGTGGTGGCATGTGCCTGTAGTCCCAGCACCTTGGGAAGTTGAGACAGAATTGCTTGAACCTGGGAGGTGGAAATTGCAGTGAGCCGAGATCGCGCCCCTGCACTCCAGTCTGGGCAACAGAGCAGGACTCCATCTCAAAATGGTAGAGGAATCAGCATGTGCCAAGGGTGCAAATATAACTGGTATGGTTGAAAAACCACAGTGAGCTCATCACTGAAGCCCAAGGAAGCTTACATGTAAATATGCAAGGACAGCAAAAAAGGTGAGGCTGTAAGAGGCCAGTAGTCCCTTATGACTTAGTGACTTCATGATTCTCTCTAGGTCCAACTGACTCAAACTAAGGTCACTTGGTAGATGACACTGTGAAGCAGGAAAGAGAAAAGGAGAGGAATCAGCACAGGTTTGATGCAATTTTGGAACTACTGAGCTTAAGGTTCCTATGAGTACCTTGGATCCCTCAAACAGCTCCTAGGTAATCACCCAAATCTTTAGTCAAACACATAATTAGGGTAAATTTTACATTATCAAAAACAAATATACATGGCCCAGTGGTAATTCTCACTTCTCTTGAAGTTGCCACTGGCTCCTTGAGACCTGAATTGTTCCACACTGATAAGACCAACTGACTAAAGATTTAGCTTAACTCATTAAGCCAGTTAGGCTTAGTTTTTAGGCTAAATATAATTATACCATATTACTAGTATCAGGCTGCAGTTTATAAAATATTATGGTATTTTTATAGTCAGAAAAAAAATAAATCAGCTGGGCGAGGTGGCTCATGCCTGTAATCCCAGCCCTTTGGGAGGCTGAGGTGTTGAATCATGAGGTCAAGAGATGAAGACCATCCTGGCCAACATGGTGAAACCTCTTCTCTACTAAAATACAAAAATTAGCTGGGCATGGTGGTGGGTGCCTACAGTCCCAGCTACTTGGGAGGCTGAGGCAGGAGAATCGCTTGAACCCAGGAGGCGGAGGTTACAGTCAGCCGAGGTCATGCCACTGCACTCCAGTCTGGCAACAGACCAAGACTCCATTTCAAATAAATAAATAAATAATCAAAAAGAAGAAAAAAGTTACATATATTGAAATGGGGGAATTATTATTACAATGGGCAACTGCTACTACAAAGATTAGAAGCAATAATTATGAAAATTGAGAGAAATGAACATAATGTGATATTAAGTGGTAAAAGAATACAGGATTGTGTTGACTAATACATGGTTACAAGTAAAAATGATTTCTGGATATGAACAAGCATTATAAAGTCTGATTCTTGGTGGGAGAATAAATATTTACCTCTCTTTTTTGATATCCATTAATATTATTACTCATGTGAATTTAACAAAGACTAATGCAGAAAAAAGAACACAGGTCTTCCTCAAATATCTACAAAAATGCATTTAATCAGCTGTTACGTATTGAGTGCCTACTATGTTGCAGAAACTGTCCTAAGTACTGGGGATGCATAACTTAAAAAACAGAAAAATCTCTGCTCTTATACAGCTCCTATTCCAGTTAGGAAAAGACAGACAAAAATCTAAGTAAAACATACATCTTGCTAAAGGATAATAAATGAAATTAAAAAAAAAACATATGGCAGGAAAAGAGGATAGGAAAGGTGGAGGTAGCATGAGCAAGGGATGGGCACCTCTACCCTGTGTTTGCCCGCTTAGGGGAGCATAAGAAGGAGAGGGGCCGGAAACTGAAAAGGTGGGGACTAAAAGGATAATCTATGCAGATGCTGAAATCATCCAGAATTCTGACAGGTCTAATGTTAGAGAATTATAGGTAGCCAGTAGCTAAACCATCAGGCACCAGGGGAGGTGGGATTCTCAGATGACTGCAACAAAGGCATGTGGTTAGCAGACACTATGACAGCTGGGTGCTGGTCAGAACTGTTAGGTGGAAGAGGAGGATGATCTGGAAAGTGACAGGAGGAGTGTGGCAGTCAACTACTCCATTTACAGATTCTAGGATACAAGGTGAATCCATTAATGACAGAAGGTTCCTAGACATCCCCTCTGAGAAAATGTTCGGTCAACATAAAAGTAGTCAAATATTTCTGTATTCTGACTAAAATCACAAATATATAAAGGAAGGCTTGACCTGTTTCATTTTGTTTTGTTTGAGATGGAGTCTTGCTCTGTTGCCCAGGCTACAGTGCAATGGCACAATCTCGGCTTACTGCAATCTCTGTCTCCTGGGTTTAAGTGATTCTCCTGCCTCAGTCTCCTGAGTAGCCGGGATTACAGTCACTTGCCACCATGCCGGGCTAATTTTTGTATTTTTAGGAAAGATGGGGTTTTACCACATTGGCAAGGCTGGTCTTGAACTCCTGACCTCGTGATCCGCCCACCTTGGCCTCCCTAAGTGCTGGGATCACAAGCATGAGCCACTGCGACTGGCCTGCTTGACCCATCTTAACCCAAGAATAGCCATGGGCAAAATGTTCTAGGAAAATTTTCTAGGAATCTGTGGAATAAGACACAGGTAATAACTAATTGAAAATTCTCACTAATTTTTCAGCCACACTGACAAACACTATCATGCTTTGATGATGTCCTGTTCCCACTCTGAGGCAATCCTTTTGTCCCCAGTCATAGCCTCCTCTGGTTACCATGGCTGCACCAAGGCCCTACAGGGTCTGGTCTCACCTACTTTCCAGCTTCATCTTGCTACTGATGTCCTCCTCTAGCATGTTTCAGACATGTCAAAGCTCCACCCACCACTGGCCCTTTACAATAGCCATTCCCTCTGCCTGGATGTCCTTCCCATCCTTTGTACCATACAAAGGTTCTTCCCCTCCAAGCGCTTACATTACAGTGAGGAGAGAGAGTTAAACAAGAAAACAAAATGTCTAAGTGCTGTGAAGGAAAGAAGTAACGTGATAGAGTGTAACTGAGGCAGCAGTAGGGAGGAGATTTTCACAAAGGTTCAAATGCAACTCAATGGAGAAAGGACAGTTTAAAAAAAAAAAACAAAAAAACAGGACTGGAACAATTGGACGCCCATATGCTAGAACAAGCATAAAGAACTTCGATTCATACCTGGTACCATACATAAAAATAACTCAAAATGGAACACTGACCTAAAAACTTCTAGAAGTATAAAATCTTTGTGACTTTGGGTTAAGCAAAGATTTTTTAGCTACAACACCAGAAGCACAATCCATTAAAAAAAAAAAGAAAATGATGAACTGGACTTAAAATAAAAATCTTCTGCTCTTCAAAAGATGTAGTAAGAGAGTGAGCTGGGCACAGTAGCTCACACTTGTAATCCCAGCACTTTGGGAGGCCCAGGCAGACGGATGGCTTGAGTTCAGGAGTTCAAGACCAGCTGAGCAACATGGTGAAACCTCGTCTCTACAAAAAATTTTAAAAATTAGCCAAATATGGTGGCACATACCTGTAGTCCCAGCTACTCAAGAGGCTGAGGCAAGGGGATCACCTGAGCCGAGAAGGTTGAGGCTACAGTGAGCCATGATCATGCCCCTGTTCTCCCTCCAGCTTGGGAGACAGAGGAAGACCATGTCCCAAAAAAAAGAAAAAAGAGACTGAAAAGTCAAGACAGTCTTTTATCCTTTTACAGAACACCTGTAAATCATCTGCATCTCTCATAAAGGACTTATATAAAAACAACAAATATAAATAAATATATATATATGTGTGTGTGTGTTTGTGTGTGTGTATATATATATATATATATTTAAAACTTATACAACTCAATAATTAGTCAATAACCCAGTTAAAAATTGGGAAAAGACTCAACACTTGATCAAAGATATACAGATAGCCAATAAGCAGGTGACAAGATGCTCAACATCATGAGTCATTAGGGAAATGCAAACTAAAACCACAGTGAGATATCACTACATACCTATCAGAATGGCTAACAACAACAAAAAAAAACTAATAATATCAAGTACTGGCAAGGATGCAGAGCAACACAGACTCTCATTCATCACTGGTAGGAATATAAACTGGTACAACCACCCTGTAAAACAGTATGACAGTTTCTTTTTTAAGTTAAACCCACACTTACTATACCACTTAGCAATCCTACTCCTATATACTGACCCAAGTGAAATGAAAACTTAACATTTGGCTGGGCATGGTGGCTCACACCTGTAATCCCAGCACCTTGGGAGGCCAAGGCAGGTGGATCACTGGAGGTCAGGAGTTTGAGACCAGCCTGGCCAACATGGTGAAAACCCGTCTCTACTAAAAACACATTAGCCAGGTGTGGTGGTGCACACCTGTAGTCTCAGCTACTCAGGAGGCTGAGGCAGGAGAATCACTTGAACCCAGGAGGCAGAGGCTGCAGTGAGCCAAAATCAGGCCACTGCACTCCAGCCTGGGCAACAGTGAGACTCCATTTCAAAAGAAAAAAGAAAAGAAAAGCAGCTGGGCACAGCGGCTCATGCCTGTAATCCCAGCACTTTGGGAGGCTGAAATGGGTGGATCACCTAAGGTCAGGAGTTCAAGACCAGCCCAACTAACATGGAGAAACCCCGTCTCTACTAAAAATACAAAAAATTAGCCAAGTGTGGTGGTGCATGCCTGTAATCCCAGCTACTTGGGAGGCTGAGGCAGGAGAACAGCTTGGAACCGGGAGGCAGAGGTTGCAGTGAGCTGAGATCGTGGCGCTGCACTCCAGCCTGAGCATTAAAAGCAAAACTTCATTTGAAAAAAAAAAGAAAAAAGAAAACTTACATTCACACAAAAACCTGTAAAGGTATATAGTAGTCTCGTTCATAATTGCCAAAAACTGGAAACAGCCCATATGCTCTTTAAATGGAGAAAGGTTGAATAAACTAAATTGTGGCACATCAATACAATGGTATATGACTCAGCGATAAAACATGGATGAATCTCAAAAGTATGGCATTGAGTGAAAGAAGCCAGCACAAATGCTGTGATAATTCCATACACTGACACTGTGGAAGGCAAAACAACAGGGGCAGAAAAATGGACAGTGGTTGTCAGAGGAGGGTGGTTATCCCACAAACACCACAAGGGCATTTTGGGGGGTTATGGAACTAGTCTGCATAGCTGGTGGTTACACAACTGTATGCCTTCACCAAAACCCATTGAATCGTATACTAAAAAGGGTAAATTTATTGTATATAAATTGTACTTGAATTTAAAAAGTTAATTCATAAGAGTTTAACAAAATTTTCTGACTAAAAGGTAGGTAAATGGGAAAGTGTAGCTAACAAAAACGAATCAGAATATCTGCAGATAAACTAAATAATATATGTATAATTTTTTTTTTTTGAGACGGAATCTCATTCTGTCACCCAGGCTGGAATGCAGCGGCACTATTGACTCACTGCAACCTCCACCTCCTGGGTTCAAGTGATTCTCCTGCCTCAGCCTCCTGAGTACATGGGACTACAGGCCCGTGCCACCACGCCCGGCTAATTTTTTGTATTTTTTGTAGAGATGGGGTTTCGCCGTGTTAGCCAGGATGGTCTCGTTCTCCTGACCTCGTGATCCATCTGCCTCAGCCTCCTAGAGTGCTGGGATTACAGCTGTGAGCCACCACGCCTGACATATATGTATAATTTTTGTAATCAACAAAAAGAAAATAAATAGCAAAATATGCAAATACAAAACAAAATTAAAATATTTTCTCCAACTGTTCAACTTGTAATGCTGTAATAGGTTCTTTGGCCTTCAGAGTTACATGGAAACCATAAATTATAATTATTTTCTATACAACAGAATCTCTGTTACTATATGACAAGCAGCCTATCTTCTATCAAAACAGAGAGCCCCTAGAAATTCTCTCAATGACCCAAGTCACGAAGAAGAGTTAACATGACATCATTATAAATGTATGTTAAGAAGGCTGTTAGAATTAACTGTTTATAGTAGCAACAGATGCAAAATGCTGCAACATTAAGAACTGCCAAAGCCCAGAATGAGATCTGGGGCAAGGAGGTACAAAGACAACATGGAAGAAACAAGAGATATTTTGTGCGTGTCTGACAAAGTTGCATCTCATCCAAAAAACTGGAGATAACAGTACTGACTCAGCTCATGGGCTGGGAGAATAAAATATGATAACACAAGGGAAGTACTTGCCATGGTTAATGCACTTCAGCAACTGGTAGCATTTAATTACCATAGTAAACATAGTTACAGCCACAAGGGACAAGTCCACAGAAAAATATATCTTGACTACTTTATTACCTGCAAAGATCTTTAGAGATGGCACGGCATGGTGGCTCATGCCTATAATCCCAGCACTTTGGGAGGCTGAGGTGGGTGGATCACCTGAGGTCAGGAGTTCGAAACCACCCTGACCAATAAGGTGAAACCCCGTCTCTAAAACGAAACAAAAAACAGATCTCTGGAGATTACTAGACCATTAAAAACAAAAATATATCCAAGGAAGTTGAAAATAATAGCTAAAAAGTTCCCTTTCATTTAAAAAAAAAAAAAATTGCTCTAAGGAAAAATTTAAAGCTGTTTTCTTCATGAATGGTAACTAAGAACTGAAAGGCTACTCATGTTAAAGTTGAGCATATCAACAGTGTGAGACAGTGAATCTTCTTCCTATCTAAAATGTCTAGCCAGCTCTTCTCCACTAACCCGTGCCCATCTCTGTCTTTACTACTTAGCACAATATTGAGCTTTTGTAAAAAGCTTTCGTTCTATTTACGTAAAGGTAGTATAAATCATAATCACACAAATAATTTGTATTTTCAAAAAATTCATATTAGTAAGCTGCATGGATTAAGAATACAGTTTCCACAGAAACAGTATTACAGATAATCTCCTGAGCAGGTTCCCAAATGCCTCATTTACCCTATAATGTACAGAGTATTTACAGTCTTAGACTGTTTTCAAATCTAGTAGCAGACTAAGAAGGAGGTTGCCCTATTTCTAGAATGGTTAACTACAGATCATGCATTCTCAATGGAGGCAGTACCTGTATTCTCTCTCCCCATAAAGAAAGCAGAAATTGGTTCTTGAGAGGACAAAAATAAATAAATAAATGAATGAATGAATGATTGGTGGCCCTCACCAAAGCTCAATCTTACCTGAAAAATGCTTATTCTTTAGTACTGGATCCCTCTGATTAGGGAGAACTTAAATTAATTACTTGGGCTAATCAATTTAATAAAAATTAAATCTGTTATTAATTACATTTTCTTTAAATTTAATTTTTCTCCTAAGAGGGCAACAATGAAAAAAAAGGTTGAGAAAAACCGTTCTAGATAAACCCTGAAACAGGCAAAGTTTAGATTTAGTCTTTTCCCACCTCCTTTTTGCAGCCCTCCCCTCCCCTGATTCCCCACCCAGATTCCCCTAAATCAAAACTACCTACCTGTGTTCACCCCTAGGGAAACTCTCACTTCCTTGATTCCCAGGATCTCACTAGGTGTTAGGAAAGTCACCCACTGACTAACCTGACATAAAAGGACAAAAGGACTTTCTATAAAGTAGATTTCATGCAGTGTAAGTGGGAAAAAAAACCTTAAGATTATGCTGGAGATAAGGAAAAGTTCAATGTCTGTTTCTGAAGCCCTGACTCAGGTTGAGCAGAACTAGCCACTAAATTGTCAATGGGAATATTTCTCATCTACACACATAGAACTACTTTAGTTAACCATTCCTTTTTTTTTTTTTTTTTTTTTGAGATGGAGTTTCACTCTTGTTGCCCAGGCTGGAGTGTGCCGTTGCACGATCTCTGGTCACTGCAACCTCTGCCTCCCATGTTCAAGTGATTCTCCTGCCTCAGCCTCCCAAGTAGCTGGAATTACAGGCATGTGCTATAATGCCCGGCTAATTTTTGTATTTTTAGTAGAGAAGGGGTTTCACCATGTTGGCCAGGCTGGTCTCGAACTCCTGACCTCAGGTAATCCACCCGCCTTGGCCTCCCAAAGTGCTGGGATTACAGGTGTGAGCCACCATGCCTGGCCAAACCATTTATCTTAAAACAAAGGTCCTTTATAACAAAGACAGCTTTTTATTTTAATTTTCAAAAATCGTCTGAGTAATTCTGGCCTAATTTAGAGCTCATAGTGATATTCCTGCCAAATAATATATATGCAGCTAAGGAAAAATTTCACCATGCACAGCTTCTATTTGTCCATGAAGAAACTGGGATACAGACCACTCACAAAACATTCAACGTATCTATCAATATACTCCCTACCTAATAGTTCACAGTTTATTAACTCTTTCTATGTAACATGCACTCTAAGACAATAGGACTTTCTTGCTATCCCCATAAAAATGGACCACACAGAGGGCAGGATAAACTTGATCTGATTCTTGAGGGAGGAACGTGAAGGAAATCAGAGAAAATAGCCACACTTCTACCTTATTTTTGGTAAGCTCCTTGGTCATGTGATCCTAAGCTGGTGAAGCTAGTGTAGAGGGGCTGGGAAGCCCAACCTACCTGGCACACACCAGTAGCCTATTTACTAAAAGTAATACCAACAAAGTATAAGTGCTATATTCCAAGCTACTAAATCATGATATTTGTTTTTATCATATTTAACATCAGAATTTAAAATATTTGTAGTAGACACAAATTCTACAAAGTGTTAAATTTTCTAAATAAAGCATTATCTAAATCAACTTTCCAGATATAATCAGAAGAAAATGTAAGAATTAAAGTTCTCATTACAAAAACTTTCAGCATCAAGCATTTTATACGAGGAATGCTCAAAATCTAAAGCAGAGACAAATTAGATTAACATGGTTGAAAACAAGGGTCCAATATGTATTCTTGAAGAGAAGAATCTATCCTGTAGTAGACTACAAAAATTTAAGAGCATCTTTCTCCTTCTCTCCCACACACCAAAATATATCAATCAATCAATCAGTCCAAAGAGAGTTTGGGACCACGTTATAATGAGAATCAGTCTGGGAATATCTGAAAAGCATGACACTATCAGTGTTACAGCCTAGGGAAGTTGGGGTTTAATTAGAACATACATGTAGATGAACAAAAAGCTCCTGGCTGGCTGCAATCATTTATAATTTATTCATTTAACATTCAGCAAGAATAAAATTGTCCAAGATAATGTATTTTCCATACAAAAAATAGTCAACACCTGTCCTCAAAGATATATGAGTATGGCTATGGAGGATACTAAGAATAACACAAGTTGCTCTTCCTGAAGACAGATCATTTAATTAAGGATGAAAAAATGCAGAACTTACTAGATGCAAAAGGTTAACAATGCAAAAACATAAATTAGGAGGTACTTCAAGGTAGCATATGACCAAATGCCAAATAAGCAGTATCCCTGGCGTTGGGGGCTGGGGTTCTCTGGGAAAGCTTCAGAGGAAGTGGCATGGGAACTGAGTCTTTCATTATACTACAACGATTATAGATGAAGAGATGGGAATATCTAAAGGCCCGGAGGTTGTAATTACCAGGACATGAAAGAAAATTAAGAATCACAACTTCAAGACAGAAAGTAAAACAAATGAGGGAAGCCTCTGAGATACAAAAATTATCCTCACTGAAGAATATCTGAGAAGGAAAGAGAAAAAAAGAGTTCAGAAGCATTGTAGCTAAAAAACAGGAAATGACAAACTCAGACAGGAATTGCAAAGATTTAGACACCACGTATAAAAAAGGTAAGGATAACTGAAAAAGTGGAAGACTATGGCTGTGTTTCTCGGGACAGGAAAAGGCAGTCAGTGGGCTGTACTCAACACTACTTCAAGATCCACTATCTCAGTCAGCAATAACTATACAGTCAGGATCATCTGAATCATAGAACAGATGCAATTCCTAATAGGGGTCATGGTAGAGATAATGGCAGAGACAATATGGCACAGAGCAGGTTATCATGATCACCAGCTGTGATTCCTCGAGCAAGGCACTAAACTTCCCTGAGTTTTAATATCCTCTTCGATTAAAAAAAAAAAAAAAAAAAGTCTGAAAAGGGCCAGGTGGCTCATGTCTATAATCCCAGCACAGCGGGAGGCCGAGGTGGGTGGATCACCTGAGGTTGGGAGTTCAAGACCACCCTGACCAACATGGAGAAACCCTGTCTCTATTGAAAATACAAAAGAAATTATTCTGGCACATGCCTGTAATCCTAGCTACTCAGGAGGTGAGGCAAGAAAATCACTTGAACCCAGGAGGCAGAGGTTGAAGTGAGCCAAGATCACCCCATTGCACTCCAGCCTGGGCAACAAGAGTAAAACTCTATCTCAAAAAAGAAAGGTCTGAAAATCTGTTAAGAGCATGAAATTAGGCCAGGCACAGTGGCTTACACCTTCAATCACAGAACTTTGGGAGGCCACGGTGGGCATATCACGAGGTCAGTAGATGGAGACTACCCTGGCTAACACTGTGAAACCCATCTCTACTAAAAAGACAAAAAATTAGCCAGGCGTTGTGGCATGCACCTGTAGTCCTGGCTACTCAGGAGGCTGAGGCAGGAGAATCGCCTGAACCCTAATAAAAGTGAAAATAAAACATATCAAAATCTGGAACAAAATTAAAGCTGTGCTTAGAGGAAAATTCATTTTTTTCTTCATCACCTAGAATTACCATACAGCATGGTTTACCCTTGTGAATATACTTAGTCATTTTTGATTTTTCAAGCCAAGTCTCTGATACAATATGCATAGACTTTGATCTTTAATTTACACGTTATAGAACTATTGCTGCAGTCAGTTATATTTAAATTAATAAAGAATTATCAGGCAAAAAAAAAAAAGCATATATTAGAAAGGAGAGAATTTCAAATCAAGCATCCAAGCTCCTCCTTCGAGAACGTAGAACAGAAAAAGGGCAAAATAAACCCAAAGCAAGCAAAGTAGAAGAGGAAATATAGAAGGAAATAATTCTTAAGAATAAAGATCAGAAATCAATGATATTGAAAATAAAAGCAATAGAAGTCAATGAAATGAAAAGCTGGTTCTTTAAAAAGATGGATTAAATTGACAAACTACTAGCAAGACTGACAAAAGCAGACACACAAATTACCAGTATCATGAATGAAACAGTTACCACTACAGATCCTGAAGACATTGAAAGGATAATAAGGGAATACTATCGTCAACCCTATTCACATCAATTTGACAACTTAGAAGGAATGAATCAATTCCTCAAAAACCACAAATTACCACAACTCACCCAGTAAGAAATAATATAAACAGCCTGGTAACTAGTGAGGAAATTTAAATTTGCAACTTTAAAACTCCCAAAACATAAATTTCAAACCCAGATAATTTCATTCAAGAATCTGCCAAGTATTTAAAGAATTAACACCAATTCTACACAATCTCTTTCAGGAAATGTAAAAGGAGGCCAGGCATGGTAGCTCACACTTGCAATCCCAGAAATTTGTGAGGCCGAGATGGGTGGATCACCTGAGGTCTCGAGTTTGAGATCAGCCTGACCAACATGTAGAAACTCCATCTCTATAAAAAATGTAAAATTAGCCAAGAGTGGTGGCACATGCCTGTAATCCCAGCTACTCGGGAGGCTGAGGCAGGAGAATCACTTGAACCCAAGAGGCAGAGGATGCAGTGAGCTGAGATTGCACCATTGTACTCCGGCCTGGGCAACAAGAGTGAAACTCTATCTCGAAAAGAAAATGGAAAAGGGAACACTTATTCCCAATACATTTTATGAAGCTAGCATTACTCTGATACCAAGACAAAGATAGCACATAAAACCTACAGAACATAACTCTCGTGAGCTTGATAAAAAGCATCTATAAAAAAACTCCTTCTATGGTGAAAGACAGAATGCATTTCCCCAACATCAGAAATAAAGCAAGGAGGTCCGCTCTCACCACCATTACTGAACATAGTACTAGAATCTAGACAATACAACACACAACACAAGAAGGTTGAAAATAAAAGGCAGACAGAAAAAGGAAGAAATAAAACTGTTCTTGTTTGTGAATAATATGACTGTCCATGGGGAAAATCCCAAGGAATCTAAAGAATCCCAACTGCTAAAATAAATGAATTTAGCAAAGTCACAGCATACAAGATAAAATAGAAAAATCAACTATTTATATATACTAATAAAGAATTTTGTGAATAATGAAATTAAAAAATAGTATCAGTAACAAATATTCAAAAAATTAAGTAACTAGGTGTAAATCTAACAAAATATATGCAGGAGTTATATGCTGATGACTGCCTAATGACAATAAAAGAAATTAAAGAATTAGCCAGGTACAGTGGCAGGCACCTGTAATCCCAGCTACTTGTGAGGCTGAGGCAGGAGAATCGCTTGAACCTGAGGAAGTGGAGGTTGCAGTGAGCTGAGATTGTGCCATTGTACTCCAGCCTGGGCGACAGAGTAAGACGGTCTCAAAAATAAATAAATAAATAAATAAATAAAAATAAATCAAAGAATACATTAAAAAATGAAGAGAAGTATTATGTAGATGAGTTGGAAGATTCAACATAGTAAAGCTATCAATTCTCCCTAAACTGATAAACAGATTTAATGCGATTCCTCTCAAAATCCCAGAAAAATTCTTTTTTTTTTTTTGAGACAGAGTTTTGCTTTTGTTGCCCAGGCTGGAGTGCAATGACACAATCTTGGCTCACTGCAACCTCTGCCTCCAGGGTTCAAGCGATTCTCCTGCCTCTCAAGTAGCCGGGATTACAGGCATGCACTGCCATGCTCAGCTAGTTTTGTATTTTTAGTAGAGATGGAGTTTCTCCATGTTGGTTAGGCTGGTCTCATACTCCCCACCTCAGGTTACCCACCCACCAGCCTCCCAAAGTGCTGGGATTACAGGTGTGAGCCACAGCATCCCGCCAGATAAGACAATTCTAAAACATATAGAAAGTTCATAGAATTAGAATAGCTAAAAATTTGTGAGGAGAGAAATAAAATGAGAGAAATCAATCTACCTTACTTCAGACTTACACAGCTACAGGAATCAAGACTTGTATGCTAATAGAGAACCCAGAAATAGACCAAAACAGACTCACACAAGTATGCTCAACTGACTTTTGACAAAAGTGCATCAACAATTCAATAAAGGAAAGGGAGCTTATTCAACAAATGGTGCTGGAGCAACTGGACATCCACAGGCCAAAAAGTTGCCCTCAATCTAAATCTGACATCTAACAGAAAAATTAACTCAAAATGGGTCATGACTTAAATGTAAAACAAACTATAAAACTTTTAGAAAAGGGCCGGGCGCGGTGGCTCAAGCCTGTAATCCCAGCACTTTGGGAGGCCGAGGCGGGTGGATCACGAGGTCAAGAAATCGAGACCATCCTGGTCAACACGGTGAAACCCCGTCTCTACTAAAAATACAAAAAATTAGCTGGGCATGGTGGTGCATGCCTGTAATCCCAGCTACTCAGGAGGCTGAGGCAGGAGAATTGCCTGAACCCAGGAGGCGGAGGTTGCGGTGAGCCGAGATCACGCCATTGCACTCCAGCCTGGGTAACGTGAGTGAAACTCCGTCTCAAAAAAACAAAAACAAAAAAAAAAACTTTTAGAAAAAAAATAAGGGAAAATCTTCAGGATCCAAGGTTAGGCAGAGTTCTTGACACCAAAAGCACAATCTATAAGAGTAAAAAACGATCAATTTCAACAAAATTTAAAACTTTTGCTTTGCAAAAGACCCTCTTAGAAGATGAAAAGATAAACTACAGACTGAGAGAAAACAAAACCTGACAACGGACTAGAATCTAGCATATCTAAAAAACTTTAACAGCAACAGAAAAAAAAAAATCTATAAAACCAGAAAACAGGCAACACGTTGGAAGGCTGAGATGGGAGGATTGCTTGAGCCCAGGAGTTTGAGACCAGCCTGGGCAACATGGTCACATCCCTGCCTCTACAAAAATACAAAATTAGCCAGGCGTGGTGGTATGTACCTATTGTCCTAGCTACTTGGGGTGGCTGAGACGGGAGGATGGCTTGAGCCCAGGAGATCGAGGCTGAGGCTGCAGTGAGCCATGCTGGCACCACTGCACTGTAGCCTGGGTGACAACATGAGAAATGCAAGTTAAAATTACCATGTCACTATACACCTATAAGAATGGCTAAATTAAAAATAGGGACAACACCAAATGCCAGTGAGGATATGCAGAAACTGGATTTCTCATACTCTTCTAGTGGGGATGGAAAATAATATGGCCATTCTGGGAAAGTTTGGCAGTTTCATATAAAACTAAGCATGCAACTACCATATGACCCAACAATTGTATTCCTGGGCATCTAGCCCAGAGAACTAAAGACTTACGCTTACATTATGAGTTACTGTACATGAATTTTCATAGCAGCTTTAGTCCCAATAGCCAAAAACTGAAAACAACCTAGATGTCCTTCAAACTGTGGCACAATCATACCATGGAATACTACCTCAGCAAACTAGATACACGCAACAACCTGGATGAATCTCCAGAACTTTGCTGAGTAAAAAAAAAAATCCAATCTAAAAAGGTTACTAACTGGGTGATTCCGTTATATTAAGTCTTGGAATGACAAAATTATAGGAATAAAAAACGAATTACTGATTATCTGGGGTTAGGGAGGAGATGGGGCAGCAAAGAAGTGAGTGTGGTTATAAAAAGGCAATATGGCATCCTCCTGGTTCTGGAAACATCCTTTATCTTCACTGTGCCAATCAATGGCAATATCCTGGCTGTGGTACTGTACTATGGGTTTGCAAGATATTGAGGAAAGCTGGGTAAAGGGTACAGGGTTCTAACTATACTGTATTATTTCTTACAACTGCATATGAATCTACAATTAAGGCAAAATAAAATTTAATTCGAAAATAAGTTAGCCTCAAAGCAAATTAAGTACAATTAAAAAGAAATCTAACATCACCGAAATGTTCTCTTCTGTTCAAGTGTGTTTGGATACGATCTCTATGAATCAGAGTTTATAAAACACACCTTCCTCACCAGCACCCCTCAATTTTCCCTCACTCACATGCACACAAACACAGCAACTGAGACAAGGCGGTCCAGAGAGAAAAACTGAGATTTCTTTAAATACACGATAGAATAAAGAGAGGGAAAAAAATCCTTGTCCAGGCTCTATAAAACAAACCAACGGTGTCACTGTGGACAGATCCGCTACTCTCTCAGCCTACAATCTCAACTGTTTCTACAATTTAACCTTCTCCATCAGGAGGCTGCTTAGTGTAGTAGTTCACAAACTTTTTGGTCTCCAGTCTCTAAAGAGCTTTTGTTTACATAGATTACAACCAATGATGTTTATAATATTAGAAATTTAAAGGGAGAATTTGTTTTTAAGAATACACAAAGACATACTCCATTGGCCCTCCAAACGGTGGTGAGATCATTCCACATCATGTAGCCTTTGGAAAACTCGATGTACACGACCTCGGTACTGTTATGAAAATAGTTGTAAACAAACTGAAAACCGCTAGCTTACTAGCAAGCAAGATAAATATACAAAGGTAACTGGTAAGGTTCAAAACACTGAACAAACGCATTGTTTTAGAGTACAACAGTGTCACGGCGGGGAAAAAAAAAAAAAAAAAAGGTTTGAAACCGTAATGGAGGAAAACTTGGACGACCACACCGTTTGATAAAACGGGAGAGCTTCTGAAAAGCTAGGGAAGCCGGGCTTTCTCCTAAAGTCAGGAAGGCTCGGAAATGCTCACAGCTGTAAAAGATGACCGCTACTGGATCCGTCCGCACTGCGCCTTCAATACCTTTATAGCCGTGTGAGACCCACAATCACCGTTACGGATTTAACTTTTGGCAAAGACCGGGAAGCAGTGCAAGAAGTACCCCAACGTCCCGACGCTGGCGCCGTGCCCCTCGAGTCGGGGTCCAACCGCGCCCAGGCTCCGCAGAGGATCCTCTCCCGCCCAACGCGCCCAGCCGCCGCGGAAGCCCGGGCGGGCGAGGCCCGAGGGGGCGCGGGTCACAATCCCCGACCGGACAAAGCGACCAGCGGGCCGGGGAAGTCCCGCGGGGGCTGGGGAGCGCAGGACAGGGGCCCCGGCTTCGGCGGGACTCACCAAGTGCCGCGCCACCTCGGAGGATGCCATGGTCGCGGGCGGGGGTGAGGCGAAGCAGTTGTGTCAGCCCGGCCCCAAGCTGCTGGTATTGGCGACTGCGGCGGGAAAGCCGGAGGGCTGCACTAACGGGCGGGGCGCGGGGCACGGGGTGGGACCGCCTCGTAGACAGTGAAGAGACAAGGACCCGGCCGAATAGGCGGCCTCTGGAGGCGGGGGACGGGAAAAGGGGCCGCGGGGCGGGGTCAGGGCGGAGTCGGGGCGGACGCCCTATGGAACACGCTGAGCGTTTGGCGCGCGCGAAGCAAGCCCCTCACAGGGGCTGCCCTAGATGCGTCAGAGGACTGAGCGTCAGTGTGGGGGCGGGCAAAAGGAGAGCCGCGACTCCAGAAAGTGGGCGCGAGGAATGAAGGCGGGGACTGCAGAGCAGTGATTGCAGCTCAGCAAGGCCGGAAGTAGGCGGACCCTAGAGCGGGACCGCCTAGATGGGTGTGGCCGAGATCGCGGGGAGCGGAAGTGGGCGTGGCCTGGTGGCGTGGGCGCGGGATGGGGGTGCGGGGGGCGTGTCCGCTCGGGCGCGGCCCAGTAAGGCGGTGGCCGAGTCCTCTGGCCGCAGACGCGGAGGCGGGTGGCCAGCTGAGCCCTTCGGACTCCATCGCCGTCGGGAGCCGGCCTCTGGGAGCCCGCCGCAATGGGACCGGGCTGAGCGTCCCTCCCGCTGGCGGGGCAACAGCGCGGTCCAGGATGGAGAGGTCTGCGGCTCGGGGCCCGGACGCGGACCCGGGCCTCGAGGCGGTGCTGGGCCCTGAGGCAGTGCTGCGCTTCTTGGCGGAGCGCGGGGGCCGGGCCCGGCACGCCGAGCTGGTGCAGCACTTCAAGGACTCCTTAGGCGGCGAACCCGAGCAGCGCGCCCGCGCCCGCGCGCGCTTCAAGGAGCTGGTGAACGCAGTGGCCACGGTGCGCGTCGATCCCGCCGACGGCGCTAAGTACGTGCACCTCAAGAAGAGGTTCTGTGCGGGGCCGCCGGCGCCAGCCGGGGACCCGCCAAGAATCCAGGTGACCGCCGAGCCTGAGGCCTCCGACGGCCAGGCCTGGCCCGAGGTGCGCGATCCGCTCCCCGACGCAGCGGTCTCGGAGGCGCACCCCGGACGGGGCCTGGAGCCTGGCGAGGGGGAGCCCCCGGCCGCTGCGCACAGGCCACCCCTGAGCGCCGGGGCTCCCTGGAAGAACTCGCGGCGCGACGTGCAGCCCCTACCCCGGACGCCGGCCCCGGGGCCTGGCGAGGACCTGGAGCCCCCGCCCCATGGCTGCGAGGAGGCGGACAGGGCCAGCTCACTTGGGGGGGCCATCGCGCCGAGGCCGGCCCGCCAGAATTTCCGCGACCTGGTGATGGGCAGCTCCCCGCAGCTGAGGAGGAGCGTGGGTCCCGGGGGCAGCAGCCCGGGCAGCTCCTCCGGGGGAGGACGCAGCAGAGGTGGGGGCGACTCAGACAGCGCATCGGTGGCCTCGTCCGTGGAGGAGGAGAGCAGCGGCGGGGGCTCCGTGACGCTGGACCCCCTGGAGCACGCCTGGATGCTCTCTGCCTCCGATGGCAAGTGGGACAGCCTGGAGGGCTTGCTCACCTGCGATCCCAGCCTGCTGTTCAAACGGGACTTCATTACTGGCTTCACCTGCCTGCATTGGGCGGCCAAGCACGGAAGGCAGGAGCTTCTGGCCATGCTAGTCAACTTCGCCAACAAGCACCAGCTGCCGGTGAACATCAACGCCAGGACGAGCGGGGGTTACACCGCCTTGCACTTGGCAGCCATGCACGGGAACATAGAGGTGGTGAAGCTGCTGG
This sequence comes from Cebus imitator, assembly GCF_001604975.1. Taxonomy (NCBI): domain Eukaryota; kingdom Metazoa; phylum Chordata; class Mammalia; order Primates; family Cebidae; genus Cebus; species Cebus imitator. The sequence goes on from NW_016107446.1 coordinate 4,978,138, forward strand.
TGGGGGCCTACGACGCCGATGTGGAAATCAGGGACTACAGTGGGAAAAAGGCCTCCCAGTACCTGAGTCAGAGCATCGCTGAAGAGATCAAGAACCTGGTGGGAGCTCTGGAGGAGGAAGACGGGGAAAGCGCCACAGGCAGCGGCGGTGGGCGCTGGAGGCTTTCAAAGGTGCTTCCCTCGCACCTCATCACCTACAAATTCTCACACCCCTTAGAAGATGGAGGAGACCATCATCACCACCACCATCACCACTCGGCTGAGGGGTGGGTCGGAGGCAAAGCCAAGGATCCAGGGCGCAAAGCCTCCGGCTGCTCTAGTGGACGTATAAAACCCAGACTCAACAAAATCCGCTTCAGAACCCAGATTGTCCACACCACACTCTCTTTCAGGGACCCAGAACAGCCACAGGAGGATGTCGAGGATGAGGAGGAAGTAGAGGAGGAACGATCTGTTAAAGGCCGCTCGTCCTCCTTCAAATTGAGACCAAAGTCCAATGTATTTGGGTAAAAATGGTTTCTTTTAGAAAATGCAAAGACTTGTCTTAGAAATTCAATAGTAGGTGTTGTAAGTAAATGAGACTAGAAAGACAAGGTAAATTATGCATTCTTACTTGAGGGATTGGAATGGATGGGGCAGAGTTCCCTTCAAGCTAGGCTTCTGGGGAAAGTGAATTTCTTTTTAAGAGATTCATTATACCTTGACCTGTGCCTCTTCTGTGCCCTCCACTTCTCTGTCCTGGAGTCCGTTTCTGGAGACTAGAAATGGACCTAAATTGGGGGAACAGAATGAATCAATGAGAGTTCCTTTACTTTAACCATTCCTGGTTGCCTGCAAAGTAAGGAATACAGAATGAATGAATGAGAGTTCCTTTACTTTAACCATTCCTGGATGCCTGCAAAGTAAGGAATTGTGCACTTTTATGTACCTGATTTTATAAGGGGTTACTCTTTCAAGAGCAACAGAAAAACGCAAATTGTAACGGAACCAGTAGTATTTTTAAGTGTGAAAACAACTTACTGCCCCGTTTTTTTTTTTACTAATTTGCATATTAAGGTACTACTGAAGGTTAGATCAGAGTTGAAATGTAAAAATACTAATTAGAGAATAATGTGAATAAAATGAGAATTCCCTTGGTATTCTATGTGTATTGTAAGTCACAGTTCAATTATTTTTTTAAAAGCAATTTCAGTTTTAATCGCTGAACTAAAGAAACAGGCAACATTCACTTCTGTGGTATGGTTTCCACCAAACTATCTCTAACACCACTATTAAGGTACACTAATAACAGCACAAAATTTTATTTAAGGAAGATAGCACTTAGCAACCTATGGTGCTTTTAAATAAAATATTGCCTCTTGTTGTGATTCTCACATTTGTGTTACTATTCTAAAAGTTTGAATTTGCTGGGGTTTTTATTTTGAGGATCATATAACCATTGTTCTATTTGGCATAACCCTATTTAATGGTACTTAGAGCTGAATCACCTACAGAAACTGTTTCTGATTTCAATAATTAGCACAAATTGCCCTAAGTATTAGTGAGCCCATGTTTCTGTGAAGTAATTATTAAACAACTTAATGATTCTCACATAAGATACACTTTATTTTAATACATTAGTAGTTACTGTGACTTGTAGCAATGTTGCATATATTTAAAATCCTGAACTTAATTTTCCAACCTTTTCTTGACAATTAGATACCTGTCTTGTAGGTACTGAAAATCTGGGTAGAAAATCTATCCGGTTAAAATGGCACTTTATAAAAGGGAATAGAGAAGAGATGGGACTATTTCTATATTTGAATGCTGCTGGGTATTAAATTCCTTTGTATATAAATGAAAAATACCATTCATTAAAGACTTATTTAAGTGTGGTTCTTAATTATATTTCATTCATTTATATTAGAGTAAATGGCTTCATAATTACTTTAAAATTTAACCTACAAGCATATTAAATCTGTTTAAGATTAGAAACCATTTTTGAGAGGGACTAATTTAAGCAAGTACTTCTCCTTTAGTCTTAGGGTCGTGTAATTGCAGAAGCCTAAGTACCTACATCCTACAGGATAAGGGAGTTCACAGCCTGCAGGATGAATGAACACATGTGTGAACTGCACAGAGCAATTCATAGAAATTTGTAACAAGGTTGTGACATCTCTGTCTAGATGGTCATTGAATTTGTATAAAGACGGATGAAAGGCTGGGTGTGGTGTCTCACGCCTGTAATCCCAGGACTTTCGGGGGCTGAGGCAGGTAGATCACTTGAGGCCAGGAGTTCAAGACCAGTCTGGCCAACATGGTGACAACCCATCTCTACTAAAAATACAAAAATTAGCCAGGTTTGATAGTGCACACCTGTAGTCTCAGCTACTCAGGAGGCTGAGGCATGAAAATCACTTAAACCCAGGAGGTGGAGGTTGCAGTGAGCCAAGATCATGCCACTGTACCCCACCCTGGGCAAAAGTGAGACTCTTGTCTCAAAAAAATAATAAAATACAAAATATATAAACTCCATTTGCGTGCCTTTTGTAGGATTTTGGATATGAACTGAGCTGTGTACATTTGAAAAGCACTTTTATGCATACACGTGGTTGAAAAACCAATCTAATTTTGTATAAATAGGCTCCTGGAAGGTGAAAAGCAGTCATCGTTCTAAATCTATACATACTGCCTGTATCTAGTGCAGAAAAACCTATGACGTTCCATTGAATCTTAAATTTCATAGACATGTAAAGCTAAAGTAACTCTAAAGAATAGATGCAGGCCGCGTGCGGTGGCTCACACCTGTAATCCTAGCACTTTGGGAGGCCGAGGTGGGCAGATCACCTGAGGTCAGGAGTTCAAGATCAGCCTGACCAACCAGCATGGAGAAACCTGGTCTCTACTAAAAATAAAAAATTAGACCGGTGGCGCATGCCTGTAATTCCAGCTATTCCAGAGCCTGAGGCAGGAGAATTGCTTGAAGTTGGGAGGCAGAGGTTGCAGTGAGCCAAGATCTTGCCATTGCGCTCCAGCCTGGGCACCAACAGCAAAAGTCCATCTCAAAACAACAACAAAATAATAGATGCTTCAGAACCATCAGAAGGTTCTGGTGAACAGTCAGTATTAATCTCTTAAATGTATATGTTGGTTACTAATTACATAAAATCTATAATTTGCTAGGTCTTTAGAGATTGAGTCAATATGTCATTTACCATGGTTTTCCCCCTAAAGGCTTTAACTTTTTTAGTAAAACTATTTTAAATTTTCAAAAACCCATTCCTGAGGGGAACTACTTCTAGCATTCCTGTCATGATGTGCATGTGTACAGTAAGTAGTATTTTTGGCTACTTAACTCTATATTCCTCTTATTTTTCAGTTTCCAGTCAAGATTATAAAAAGCAAATGATTGATATAATTTGATGTTCATAGAGTTGTGCTTACCTTTAATGGAAAAATATATGTCAGATACTTAGATGTTTATTGATATGAGACTATATGGTTAAAAAACCCAAGTATGTCCATATGTTTCTTATAAGGTACACTTGAAATTAGTGAGTGTCACATTTCTCTTTACTTTCATGATATGTAAAATGCAGCTCAATTATATAACATGAATATCTGGTACTAGTTTTTTCATGCCTGAAATCTTGGAATCTAGGTTGCCTTGTCTATTGTTTTTTTTAAATAAGTGATATTTGGGAGATTGTAAAACCTGTAAAGTTTGTTTTGTCAAAATAAAATGTTCACAGAATTTTTCTCTGAATTGTCTAAATTTCTGTCTGCCTTTAGGCTTTTTACATATATTGTGTTTTTCAGTTCACAGAATGCTTTTTGAAGTTCCAGTTTATTTGACTTTTTTCCTATCCCTTAAGATTATGGGACATATATTCCTGACTTACAGATAAGAAAATGAAGGTTAGTGGTTGCTCAGGTTGTCACATAGTAAACCGCTGTTAGTAACATCTTAAGAGTCAGTACTTTCTCACAATGTTATCTTTTCTGCATGTTGAATTGCCACATTTTTAGCAAAACTCCTGTAGTTTGGCATCAGTGATGGAGGAATCAACTTGGAGAGAAGGTAATACCTCTAACACTACCTAGAAAAATGCTGTATGGATTGTACACACACCATTTGCCATAAACCCTCCCTACCCAGGGCTGACTTCAACACAAGTGTAGGAATACCGTTTTTCATTTCTCAACCTCTGTTAAGCTTTGAGAGTTAATGAATTAATTTCCTCATCAAGGCTGCCTGTGATCTGTATTTTTAGCAAAATTCAACTTTTGAATGGCAAAGGGATGTGGTACTCCTTGGAGTAATTGCCCACTATTGCTGTCTTTGGGAGCTCCCCCTATGATGGCTGCTAGGGTTTTTGTTGTTTTCTGACAACCCATAAAATATTTTTCAGGGTAACTGAAAGACTAGATAAGTATTTTGTTTTTCTAGAATGACTTCTTTCCTTAGACGTACATGTCTTGGTTGGGCGTGGTGGCTCATGCCTGTAATCCCAGCATGTTGGGAGGCTGAGGTGGGCAGATCAAGAGGGCAGGAGTTCGAGACCAGCCTGACCAACATGGTGAAACCCCGTCTCTACTAAAAATACAAAATTAGCTGGGCATGGTGGCGCACGCCTGTAATCCCAGCTACTCAGGAGACTGAGGCAGGAGAATCACTTGAACCCAGGAGACGGAGGTTGCAGTAAGCCAAGATCGTGCCATCGCCCTCCAGCCGGAGCAACAAGAGCAAAACTGTCTCAAAAAAAAAAAAAAGCACATGTCTTAAAAGGATTTATTAAGCAGTTATAGATATTTTTTAAATTTTCCTAGTAAAAATTATTTTTATTTTGCTAAGTCAAATAGTATTTTGGAGGATTTTTTTTTTTTTTTTTTTGAGATGGAGTCTTGTTCTGTTACCAAGCAGGACTGCAGTGGCACGATCTCAGCTCACTGCAATCTCGTGCTCCTGGGTTCAAGCCATTCCCCTGTGTCAGCCTCCCAGCTAGCTGGGACTACAGGCGTGCACCACCACACCCCGCTAATTTTTGTATTTTTAGTAGAGATTGGGTTTCACCATGTTGGCCAAGATGGTCTCGATCTACTGACCTCATGATCTGCCCGCCTCGGCCTCCCAAAATGCTGGGATTACAGGCATGAGCCACTGCACCTGACCTGGAGTTTCTTACATGGTTAATTCCAGAATTAAATACTTGGAATTTGCTATAAACCAGTATTCCTTCCATGATTACTCTAGTCTTCATAAATCACTGAATATTAGAGGGCTGGAAGATGACTCTACAGGAACTTGTTTCTCAAGATACAGGAGTCGTGTGATTCACATAACTACCTGCTTTTCCCCTGAAGAACACTATACTTTTTTCTCAATCTTTAAATGTCAGTTTCATATCAGTAAGTAGCTTTCTCATTCTGTTAATTAATAGCCTATTTTTCCACATCGATGCATTGGTAAGGAATGTGTGAGAAGTGTTCCACCCTTACACAGTGCCTGGCATGTTGAAGGTACTCAGTAAGGGTCTTTTAATGGAATACAGTAAATATTTTTATAGTGTTACATAATATGGATAATTCAATAACATGCATTTATGCTATGTGAATAAAATTTTTTTTTCTGTTTTGTTTGGTTTTGTTTTCTGAGACAGAGTCTTGCTCTGTCACCCAGGTTGGAGTGCAGTTGTGGGATCTCGGCTCACTGCAACTTCTGCTTCTCAGGTTCAAGCAATTCTCTGCCTCAGCCTCCCGAATAGCTGGGATTACAGGCACCTGCCACCACACCCATCTAATTTTTGTACTTTTAGTAGAGATGGGGTTTCACCGTCTTGGCCCGGCAGGTCTTGAACTCCTGACCTGGTGATCCACTTGCCTCGGCCTTCCAAAATGCTGGGATTACAGGCATGAGCCACTCTACCTGGCCAATAAAGTTATTTTTTATATAACATGGCTCCTAAATGCCAGCCAACCAGTTCATCTGCAGCTCAGCCAAAAGAACAGCAAGTTATTCCAATCCTAAAGATAAAATCGGCTTTATTAAAATTTTACTTCATGAGAGATTTAAGAGATTTTCAAGAGTAAATTTGATTATAAGAAAGTTTCGACCAGGTGTGGTGGCTCACTCTTGTAATCCCAGCACTTTGGGAGGCTTAGGTGGGTGGATCACAAGGTCAGGAGATCTAGACCATCCTGGCTAACATGATGAAACCCCATCTCTACTAAAATACAGAAAATTAGCTGGGCATGGTGGTGTGCGCCTGCAGTCCCAGCTACTCAGGAGGCTGAGGCAGGGGAATCCCTTGAACCTGGGACATTGCAGTGAGCCGAGATCATGCCACTGCACCCCAGCCAGGCAACAGAGCAAGACTGTCTCGAAAACAACAGAAAGAAAGAAAGTTTCACCAGGCGTGGTGGCTCATGCCTATAATCCCAACACTTTGAGAGGCTGAGGTGGGAGGATCATCTGAGGTCAGGAACTCAAGACCAGCCTGGCCAACATGGTGAAACCCCGTCTTTATTAAAAATACAAAACTTAGCTGAGCATGGTGGCCCATGCCTGTAATTCTAGCTACTCGGGAGGCTGAGGCAGGAGAATCACTTGAACCTGGGAGACAGAGGTTAGAGTGCACCGAGATTGTGCCATTATACTCCAGCCTGGGTGCCAGAGTAAGACTCCGTCAAAAAAAAAGAAAAAGAAATTCATCTGGAAGAATCAACTGCTTTCACTATTCTGACCATTATTCTGGACCGTGACACAAGCTTTCAACCAAACTTGCCCATCTCAAAAACATGATTTCGCTCTCAGACTATTCCTTCAGGTTTCCATCTGCAGCCCATCGGTGAGTTGTCTGGGGAATGCTGCTTGAGGTCTGTTCCTCTTTTTCTTCTCTTGTAGAGAAGTAATGAATAATCTAGATATCTGAGAATCTTATGATCTTGGTCTGATCATACCAAGTGCTGCTAAAGATGTGGTGCAAAGAGAACTCTCATATGCAGTAAGGGTGTAATTAGCGCTACCCTGGAGAGTAATGTGGAAAAACTACTTGGAAACGCAGTTGAAGACACACGTACCCTTTCACTCAACTGTGTCACTTCTCACCACATACACTGCTCCAATGGTAGCCTTGGGAGCAGCAGCATCCACTTCTTAGAAATACAGAATCTGGCTGAGCATGGTGGCTCACACCTGTAATCCCAGCACTTTGGGAGGAAAAGGCAGGCATATCACCTGAGGTCAGGAGTTCAAGAGCAGCCTGGCCAACATGATGTAACCCCTTCTCTACTAAAAATACAAAAATTAGGCTAGGCACAGTGGGTCATGCCTGTAATCCCAGCACTTTGGGAGGCTGAGGTGGGTGGATCATGAGGTCAAGAGATTGAGACTACCCTGGCCAACATAGCGACACCTCGTTTCTACTAAAAGTACAAAAATTGGCTGGGCATGGTGACGTGCTCTTGTCCCAGCTACTTGGGAGGGTGAGGCAGGAGAATTGCTTGAACCAGGGAGGCAGAGTTTGCAGTAAACTGAGATCGTGCCACTGCACTCTGGCCTCGTAACAGAGCAGAACTTGGTCTCAAAAAAAATTAGCCTGGCATGGTGGTGGACACCTATAATCCCAGCTACTTGGGAGGCTGAGGCAGGAGAATTGCTTGAACCCAGGAGGCAGAGGTTGTAGTGAATGGAGATTACGCAACTACACTCCAGCCTGGGAGACACGTCTCAAAAAAGAAAAAGAAAAGAAAAAGAAATGCTTCTGCATCTCAGGCCCCACCCACTGAATTGGAATATGCGTTTTAACATACCCTGGGAACTCCGAGCACCAGTGTGGGGCTCTCAAGCATGTGCGCATATGTGTTTGTTGCAGCATTGTTTGTAATAACAACAGATAAGGGAACAACCCAAAAGCCAACGTAAGGAGAACAGATAAATTGTGATGCTGTCATACAATGACATGTATAAAGCAGTTAAAAATAAAGGAAGTAGAGCCGTATATATCAGCATGGATTGCATCCAAAATTACAACATGAAGGGAAAGAAAAGCAAATTGCAGACTGAAATGTAGAGTAGGATATACTGTGTACAAAATGTAAAAAGGAAACAATATTTTGTTTCATTTGGGGTTACAAGCATGCTTAGAGTATTGATCACAAAGACAAAATTAAGGACATGGTTACCTCTGGGAGAAGGGGACTCAAGTGGCGAAACTGAACTAGATCTGTGGTGTTTCCTTTCTTTAAGAAAAAAATTAGAGGCCGGGTGTGGTGGCTCACGCCTGTAATCCCAGCACTTTAGGAGGCCGAGGTGGGTGGATCACAAGGTCAGGAGATCTAGACCATCCTGGCCAACATGGTGAAACCCCGTCTATACTAAAGATACAAAAAATTAGCCAGGGGTGGTGGTTTGCACCTGTAATCCCAGCTACTCAGGAGGCTGAGGCAGGAGAATCGCTTGAACCCAGGAGGTGGAGGTTGTAGTGAGCTGAGATCGCACCACTGCACTCCAGACTGGGCAACAGAGTGAGACTCTGTCTCCAAAAAAAAAAATTAGGGCCGGGCGCAGTGACTCACGCCTGTAAGCCCAGCACTTTGGGAGGCCAAGACAGGCAGATTACCTGAGGACTGGAGTTTGATACCAGCTTGAACAACATGGTGAAACCCTCTCTCTACTAAAAATAAAATACTAGCCAGGTGTGGTGGCAGGTGCCTGTAGTCCCAGCTACTTGGGAGGCTAAGGCAGGAGAATCGCTTGAACCCGGGAGGCAGAGGTTGCAGTGAGCCGAGATTGCACCACTGCATTCCAGCCTGGGTGACAGTGAGACTCTATCTAAAAAAAAAAAAAATTAGAATGAAACATAGCAAGATGTTTAAATATGATTTTCTAGAGTATGTATTTTCTGTGTTAGAAATATGGAATAAGGGGAAAAAAGGATTAAAATGACAGGCAGACCTTGGTCTCCCTTGCCATGACCTTCCTGTTCTTTTTTATTTTGTTGTTTCTAGAACTCACTGACAGTAGCATCTAGATGATAACATCCGACTGCCCCTGAGAGGGGCTGGGCGAAGTGGCTCAGGCCCAGCACTTTGAGAGGCCGAGGTGGGAAGATCATTTGAGGTCAGGAGTTAAAGACCAGCCTGACCAACATGGTGAAACCCCGTCTCCACTAAAAATACAAAAAATTAGCCAGACGTCGTGGCACGTGCCTGTAGACCCAGTTACTCAAGAGGATGAGGCAAGAGAATCACTTGAACCCAGGAGGTGGAGGTTATAGTGAGCTGAGATTGTGCCACTGCATTCCAGCCTGGGCAACAGAGTGAGACTCCATCTCAAAACAAAATACAAAACAAACAAACAAAATGCCCCTGAGAAGGCTTTCTTTCCATTCTTAACACATCAGACAGAACTGGACTAAAGAAGTGGACATTGCTGGGCACGGTGGCTCACGCCGGTAATCCCAGCACTTTGGGAGGTCGAGGCGGGCAGATTACGAGGTTAAGAAATTGAGACCCTCCTGGCCAACACGGTGAAACCCCATCTCTACTGAAAATACAAAACTTAGCTCGGCGTGGTGGCATGTACCTGTAGTCCCAGCTACTGGGGCGGCTGAGGCAGGAGAGTCGCTTGAACCCAGGAGGTGGAGGTTGCAGTGAACCAAGATTGAGCCACTGCACTCTAGCCTGGTGACAGAGCGAGACTTTCATCTCAAAAAAAAAAGAGGTGGACGTCAGCAACATCAGCCAGTCAATGGGGAGGGGAGGCTGCTGTGCAGACTGGCCACTCAATTCCATTCCAGCCCACTTGTCCAGGGCCCCTTTCCAGAAGCTGGTACAATTCTTAGGCTTACAAGGATGCTACTCAGACCTAACTTCTGAGGATTTTCACTAGACTGGCTTCTGCCAAGCTGCCTTGCAGATGAGGGAGGTAAAAGTAAAGTGCATTTGCTGCCATTGTCACTCCTGCAAGGCAAGCTGGCAATAGGGCCTTTCCTGAGAAGGGGAGCCCTTGTTGGGATTTTTTTTTTTTTTTCGGTTGAGCTGGAGTCTTGCTCTGTCACCCAGGCTGCAGTGCAGTGGCGCCATCTCGGCTCACTGAAACCTCCACCTCCTAGGTTCAAGCAATTCTCCTGCCTCAGCCTCCCAAGTAGCTGGAATTACAGGCACCCATCACCACGCTGGGCTAATTTTTGTATTTTTACTAGAGACAGGGTTTCACCGTGTTGGCCAGGCTTGTCTGGAACTCCTGACCTTGTGATCCACTCGCCTTGGCCTCCGAAAGTGCTGGGATTACAGGCGTGAGCCACCGTACCTGGCCCTTGTTGGGTCTTTAGCTTTGGGGTGTCCAGAATGGTGTGCAGGTGTCTAGTCTGCTGGAGTGGGCTGTGGCTGGGTGGTGTGTGCCCAGACCTGTGGTGAAGGGAGTAGTTAAGGAGTAGTTGTAACTTAAAAACAAACAAACAAACAGGTCTGGGTATAATGGCACACACCTGTAAACCAAGCTACTTGGATTACTTAATGATTCTCCTATCTTAGCCTCCCATGTAGCTGGGATTACAGGCATGACCCACTGTGCCTGGCCTAATTTTTGTGTTTTTAGTAGAGAAGGGGTTTCATCATGTTGGCCAGGCTGGTCTCGAACTCCTGACCTCAGGTGATCTGCCCTCCTCGGCCTCCCAAAGTGCTGGAATTATAGGCCTGAGCCACCTCGCCTGGCTGACATGCTACTTTTTCAAAGCACATCCCAGGTAGCCTGTTTATCTACTTTTTTTTTGAGACGGAGTTTCACTCTTGTTACCCAGGCTGGAGTGCAATGGCACGATCTCGGCTCACCGCAACCTCCGCCTCCCGGGTTCAGGCAATTCTCCTGCCTCAACCTCCTGA
>NW_016107446.1:4989434-4993268 GCF_001604975.1 Cebus imitator
AGAGACGGGGTTTCACCATGTTGACCAGGATGGTCTCGATCTCTTGACCTCGTGATCCACCCGCCTCGGCCTCCCAAAGTGCTGGGATTACAGGCTTGAGCCACCGCGCCCGGCCTGTAAATTTCTTTTTATCCTTAACAAAAATACTTAAGTGAGTTGCAATTATTTTTCCCTTCCCTTTTGAGGAAGTTTGTGCTCTTGGCATGCAGGCTGGCAATCCTTTAAAATGTCTAACTAGGCATGAGTGCAGTGGCTCACACCTGTAATCCCAGCACTTTGGGAGGCCGAAGCGGGTGGATCACCTGAGGTCAGGAGTTTGAGACCAGCTGGTCAACGTGGTGAAACCCCCGTCTCTACTAAAAATACAAAAATTAGCCGGGCTTAATGGTGCATGCCTGTGATCAATCACACCACTGCACTTCAACCTGGGTAACAGAGCAAGACTCTGCCTCAGAAATAAATAAATTAATTCAATAAATAAAATGTTTAACTAATATATAAAATACTGAAGAGCTGCCAGCAAGTACAAATGTCACTTGGCCTAAAGTTGTATATATATTATGCATATATATACGTATATATGCATATATTATATATATATATATATATATACACAAACACACATTTTTTTTTTCATTTTCTTGGGGCTCATTTTTCACAAGGTTGAAAAATGATAAATTTCCACCTTAGTATAATAATTAACTTACAAATATTTACTAAGTTGAGACTTTATTTTTAAAATCTTCACACCATTCTGTACTAATTTGAATAGTAAGTATGGAAATATGTGTATGAGTGTGGTTTGGTAAATACACATATACATTATGTACCCTGCTGATATGTATTCATTAAAAAGCAATTTCTAGAGCTCATACCGGGAGCAGCAGTGCCTCCCCCATGAACACAGTGAGCTAGATGTCCCAGGCTCTGCACTTAAGGCACTCCCAATCAGAAGTAAAACACAACATGCCCACACATAACTGCAGTGCAAGAAAGAATGAGAAGAAAACACATGTGGGCTAGACCGACAAGGTGATGATACTAAGGTTTAGGAGACAGGAGAAATTTCAGCTGGAGGGTTGCATATATTATGTGTGTGTGTGCAGGTGTGTATAATTACAATCCTCTAGCTGGAATACATATGTGCATACATATATATTTATGTATATTATGATGTTTTGACATCTTTTAAAAAAAAAATCCTCCCTCTTGGGAGGCTGAGGCAGGGGAATTGCTTGAACCCGGGAGGTGGAGGTTGCAGTGAGCCAAGATCATCCCACTGCACTCTGGCCGGGGCAACAGAGCAAGACTCTCCCTGGGGCAACCAATTCTTGGAGATAAGAACCAAAGGCTCAGATTGGAACATGCCTTTGACACGCAAATGAACCATTCCAGAACCCCGCACTCCTCTACCTGGCCTGCAAACGCTAGCGGAAAGATCCTCTGCCTCAGTTATCCCCACGCCAGGTAGTACCAGGCAACCAACAACCTTCCCTAGAGTCTAGAGCCCACCAGAATTATCCACACTAGCTAATCCTATACTGTCCCCTCTGCCCTGCCTTGCCATTCCTGTGAAAACCACCATAAAGGCCTGACCCTTCCCTGGCTCCTGGCTGTGTGACCTGTGTAGCGGTATGACTCCTTTCTCTAGGACCCATGAGTATAATGCACTTTGTTCTCCCCAGCGTCTCCTCTGTTACCTCTCATAGCCACACCTGACTAATGATTTCCTAAAAGAGTACAAAACAAGGATCAGGAAAGACTTTGTGACGGTAATGTTGAGAGATGTATAGTACAAGTATAGAAAGTTTCCGAGGTTGAGGCCAGGCGGGTGGCTCATACCTGTAATCCCAGCATTTTGGTAGGATATATACTGGTGGATCACCTAAGGTCAGGAGTTTGAGGCCAGCCTGGCCAACACGGGGAAAACCTGTCTACACTAAAAATACAAAAATTATCTGGGCGTGGTGGTGGGCACCGATAATCCCAGCTACTTGGGGGGCTGAGGCAGGAGAATCACTTGAACACGGGAGGTGGAAGTTGCAGTGAGCTGAGATCACGGCACTGCACTTCAGCCTGTGTGACCGAGCAAGACTGTCTCAAAAAACAAAAAACAACAAAAAAGAAGTTTTCAAAATTAAAAACTTGAAAAGGAAAGAGAGCTAGCTGTTTATGACTAAACAGAGATGACATGATTGCTCTGTGACGTGGATCTGACTGTGGCAGTCACAGAATTGCAGTGGTCATCTCATCCAGCTCCAGGATAAGGGATGAGTCATGCTGTGACAGAACCAGGACTTGTACCTACAACTATGGATGCTTGGCCCTACACTACTGCCTCCATGTAGACTATTTCCTATGAATTGGAAAAATTATACTTTCTTGTCATATGGAATATTTTGGAAAGAAGTCTTACTTACAATCCCAAGTCTTTTTGGAAAGTGAGTTAAGTATATAGATATTAATTAATAGGTTGAATGATGACATCTATAATAATTTGTCAAATTCTTATTTGGGGAAACTCTAATTGCAAACAATGTCCAAAGTTAAGTGTGTGCTGATTTATGTCCTAAGTCCTCATCACCGATAACATGAGTTTGAATAACATACTCCTAAAAGAATCTACAATTCATTAAGAAATCTCACTATCAGCTCTTTGCAGTGGCTCACACCTATAATCCTAGCACTTTAGGAGGCCCAGGCAGGTGGATCATGAGGTCAGGAGTTCAAGAGCAGCCTGGCCAACATGGTGAAACTCCGTCTCTACTAAAAACACAAAAAATTAGCCAGGCATGATGACAGGCGCTTGTAAGCCCAGCTACTTGGGAGGCTGAGGCAGAAGAATTGCTTGAACCCAGGAGGCAGAGGTTGCAGTGAGCCAAGATCCTGCCATTGCACTCCAGCCTGGGTGACACAGCAAGACTCCATCTTGAAAAACAAAAACAAAAAAAGAAATCTCATCATGTCTGTTGTATAACAAATAATTTGTCTAGTCTTTGTCCTGAATTCCTGGTATGGAGACTCTAAAAACCCTTTGGGTTTTTTTTATTGATAAGGCTTTTTTTATGCTACTAATGGTGGACCCCTAGACAGCCTCAAGATGGGAGCTGGTTACCAAAAGACCAACCCAGCATGGTGATTAGACGGTTGAGGAATTTGAGTCACCTCACCTTGAAGAGAGGAGGGGTTCTGGAGGTTGAGATTAATCACAGGGTTGGTGGATTAATCACTTGTGCCTACAAAAGAAAAACTCGGTACAGGTATCAATCGACTTACGACCTATGCAACTTACGACCATTCGACTTTAAGACCACACTCGCTAGCCACGACTGCTCCGCGTCTGGCAGCGCAAACGTTGCCCAGCTGGGCGTACGACAGTGCGGACCAGCTTCCAGCAGCACTACCATCTCCGCGTGCACCATTTCAACTATTATCTCAGACTCGGTACAGCAATTTGTGTTTTGTGTCTTGGATATTTTTCATCAAACCCTCCCAATAAACTTATACATTTTGAAGCAATGGACCCAAACATCGAACGATTTGCAAGGATTGAACGGATGGCGCACGATGTGTTTTGTCCATATCGTGAAATTTATGAAGAAAAAAAGAAACATGCAATTCAGACAAGGCTCGCCATGTTTATGAAAAAACCAACTCCGGTAACCCCAACTGCTGCCTCAGATGACGACATCAACAATCCGCAGCCAAGCACCAGTGGCCAATAAAATGTTTCGTATATGTTTATATATTTTGATATGTTTTGTAATTGGGAAAATGTTTCCTATGGTATTTTTTACACCTGTATTTTGTATTTTTGTATGCACCTGTATTTTG
>NW_016107446.1:4994608-4995705 GCF_001604975.1 Cebus imitator
AAAAAAAAAAAAAATTAATGAAGATATGATTTCATTTTATTATTATTATTATTATTATTATTTTTGAAACAGAGTCTCGCTCTGTTCCCCAGGCTGGAGTACAGTGAGATTGAGATGATCTCGGCTCACTGCAGCCTCTGTCTTTCAGGTTCAAGCGATTCTTCTGCCTCAGCCTCCTGAGTAGCTGGGACTATAGGCATGCACCACCAGGCCTGGCTAAAATTTTTTTTTTTTTTTTGAGATGTCTTGCTCTGTCACCCAGGTTGGAGTACAGTGGCTCAATCTTGGCTCACTACCACCTCTGCTGCCCAGGTTCAAGCAATTCTCTTGTCTCAGCCTCCCGAGTAGCTGTGATTACAGGCTCCTGCCACCATGCCTGGTTAATTTTTTTGTGTTTTTAGTAGAGATGGGGTTTCACCATTTGGTCAGGCTGATCTTGAACTCCTGACCTCGTGATCCACCTGCCTCGGCCTCCCAAAGTGCTGGGATTACAGGCGTGAGCACCATGCCTGGCCAGTTTTTGTATTTTTAGTGGTTTTACCATGTTAGCCAAGATGGTCTCTATCTCTTGACCGTGATCCACCCGCCTTGGCCTCCCAAAGTGTTGCAATTACAGGCGTGAGCCACTGCACCTGCCAAAGATAAGATTTTTTTTTTTTTTTTAAACAGACGGTGTTTCACCATGTTGGCCAGGCTGGTTTTGAACTCCTGACCTCAAGCAATCTACTCACCTCGGCCTCCCAAAGTGCTGGGATTACAGGCGTAAGCCACCATGGCTGGCCGAAGATAAGATTTTAAAAAGAACAGACAGGGACTGGCATGATGGCTCACATTTGTAATCCCAGCACTTTGGGAGTCTGAGGCAGGTGGAATCACCTGAGGTCAGGAGTTCAAGATTACCCTGACCAACATGGTGAAGCCCTGTCTCTACTAAAAATACACAGATTAGCCAGACATGGTGGCACTCGCCTGTAGTTCCAGCTACTCAGGAGGCTGAGGCAGGAGAATCACTTGAATCCAGGAGATGGAGGTTGCAGCAACCAAAGATCATGCCATTGCACTCCAGCCTGGGAGACAAGAGCAAAACTTTGTCTTAA
>NW_016107446.1:4996864-4999757 GCF_001604975.1 Cebus imitator
CAACCTCTGCCTCCCAGGTTCCAGCGATTCTCCTGCCTCAGCCTCCCAAGTAGCTGGGATTATAGGCATGTGCCACCATGCCTGGCTAATTTTGTATTTTTAGTAGAGATGGGGTTTCTCCATGTTGGTCAGGCTGGTCTCGAACTCCCGACCTCAGGTGATCCACCAATCTCAGCCTCCCAAAGTGCTGGGATTACAGGCCTGAGCCACTGTCTGGCTGGCATATTCTATTTTAAGCATACATTTGTTCAATAATCCAACACCTATCAAGTACTGGAGTGAGTGGCAGATCCTTGCTGTGAGAGCATTTTCCTAGTTCATGAGAGGAGCCAGATGCCATATCCAAAAAGGGAGCCGAGCCCGAACTGGGTTGTCTGACCCTACCTCATCTCAGATAGTCAGTGAGGCACACAGAGCAGAAGCCGGAAAGCTGGATTGTGCAGATGAAGTGAGAGTAATCTCTCCCTCAAAAAGAATTCACTCAACAAGTATTATTCGATACCAATTAGATGCATGCACTTTGCTGGGTGCTAAGTTGTAAACATGAATGCTCTCTAACTTTTCCCACTACTGGAAAGTGGTAAGGAAACACAGAACTGTATTACAGTTATTAAGTGCTATGGCATGAATATTGGTGCACCCCCAGCATTCCTATGTTAAAATCCTCACCCCAAAGTGACGATGTTACGAAGTGGGGCCTTTGGGAGGTGATCAGCTCACAAGGGAGTCCTTATGACTAGAATTAGTGCCTCCACAGAAGAGGCCCTGAGAGCTCCCTCTCCCCTTCCTCCACGTGAGGACACAGAGAGAAGGCACCATCTGTGAACAAGGAAGTGAGCCCTTACCAGACACTGAACCTGCTGGCACCTTGATCTTGGACTTCCAGCCTCCAGAACTGTGAGAAATAAATGTCTGTCATCTGTAAGCCACCAAGTCTGTGACAATTTGTTCTAGCAGCCCAAATGGACTAGGACATTAAGAATCTGATGACGATTTAGAACTCTCACAGTTTTTTTCACTGAGAAGAGCATACCAAGATACTTTTTTAAAATTAAAAATAATATGCCTTCTGAGAGGATGCACATTACTTCTTGTACCAAAAGATGGCAACAACCCAAATGGATGGATGAATGGATAAGCAAAATGTGGTCTATATACACAATGGAATGTGATTCAGCCTAAGAAAGAAGGAGATCCTGTCACATGCACAACATGGGTGAACCTTGAAGACATGATGCTGAGTAAATAAGCCATTCACAAAATGTCAAGCACTGTTTGATTACACTTATAAGAGGAGCCTAGAGTGGTCAAATTCATAGAGACAGAAGGTACAGTGGTGATTGCCAGGGGCTGGGAGGAGGGGCAAAGAGGAGCTATTTTTAATGAGTACAGAGTTTCAGTTTGGAAGGGTGAAAAAGTTCTCCAGATGCATGAATCCAAATTAGGTTCATACATTGCATCTGGCTGATGTATCTGTTAAATCTCTTTTAATTTATAGTTCTTGCTCTACCTCATCACCATCTTTTTTAATACCTTGCATTGCACTGTGAAAGTTGCACAATGTGAATGTATTTTATTTTATATTATTTTTATTTATTTTTGAGATGGAGTTTCACTCTTGTTGTGTGGACTGGAGTGCACTGGCGCAGTCTCCACTCACTGCAACCTATGCTTCCCGGGTTCAAGTGATTCTCCGGTGTCAGCCTCCTGACTAGCCAGGATTACAGGTGTGCGCCACTGCGTCCAGCTAATTTTTGCGTTTTTAGAAGAGACAGGGTTTCAACACATTGGCCAGGCTGATCTCGAACTCCTGACCTCAGGTGATCCACCCACCTTGGCCTCCCAAAGTGCTGGGATTCCAGGTGTGAACTACCGTGCCTGGACGTAAATGTCTTTTATATCACTGAACTGTGCAGTTAAATATGGTTAAAGAGGCTGGGCATGGTGGCTCGCACATGTACTCTCACCACTTTGGGAGGCCAAGGAGGGTAGATCACGTGAGGTCAGGAGTTTGAGACCAGTCTGGCCAACATGCTGAAACCCTGTCGTTACTAAAAATATATTAAAAAAATTAGCCTGGCGTGGTGGTGGTGTGCCTGTAATCCCTGAGGCAGGAGAATCGCTTTAACCAGGGAGTCAGAGGTTGCAGGGAGTCAGAGGTTGCAGTGAGTCAGAGGTTGCAGTGAGTCAGAGGTTGCAGTCAGCCGAGGTTGTGCCACTGCACTCCAGCCTGGCGACAGAGCAAAACTCCATCTCAGCCAGGTGTGGTGACTCACGCCTGTAATCCCAGCACTTTGGGAGGCCGAGGCGGGTGGATCACAAGGTCAAGAGATCGAGACCATCCTGGTCAACACGGTGAAACCCCATTCTACTAAAAATACAAAAAATTAGCTGGGCATGGCGGCACATGCCTGTAATCCCAGCTACTCAGGAGGCTGAAGCAGGAGAATTGCCTGAACCCAGGAGGCGGAGGTTGCAGTGAGCTGAGATTGCACCATTGCACTCCAGCCTGGGTAACAAGAGTGAAACTCCGTCTCAAAAAACAACAAACAAAAAAACCTCCATCTCAGAGAAAAGAAAAAAAAGAAAAAACTGTTAAAATGGGTAGGCGTTATGCTAAATATACTTTATCATATTTGGAACAAGCCATGTGGAATGGAGAATAAAGGGACAGTATTCTAGTCAGTCACGTAAGTGGCAGTGACAGGCTCTTCCTTTCTCAAATAATCTTTCCCCTTTGGCTATTTGAAATGCATTACGGGAATTAAGACTAAAAAAGAGCCGGGCGCGGTGGCTCAAGCCTGTAATCCCAGCACTTTGGGAGGCCGAGGCGGGTGGATCACGAGGTCAAGAGATCGAGACCATCCTGGTCAACATGGTGAAACCCCGTCTC
>NW_016107446.1:4999895-5003417 GCF_001604975.1 Cebus imitator
AAAAAAAAAAAAAAAAAAAAAAAAAAGACTAAAAAAGAAAACTGAGTAATAGCCGCTGAGCAAGGAGTTCAGATATTTCAGCAGATGATGTGCTGGGCCACTGACCACTGGTGGCAGAATTCGTGCTGCAGGCAGGAAATAAAAGCCCATTGCATGTGCAGGAAACAACAGCTGGTTTATAGTCCAGAAGGAAATCTGCTCATATCTGTTAGATTCTGCCTGAGGGTCAGAAGGCAGAATCTTCCCACACAGAATCTTTCCATTTTAATATTCACAAGAAATCCATGTACTGCATGATTTTGTAGTCATTTTGCAGACAAGGAAATTGAGGTTCAGAGAAGATAAGCAATTTGCCAAGAGATCGTGAAGCCAGGATGTGGCAGAGCTGGGAACAGGAGTTGCCCTGTAAGCCCAAAGTATTCAGAAAGCTGTCACCAGGTAATGCTTTATTCTTCTAAATGTTCAGCTTTCTTTTTCCTAACTTTACTTTCAGATATCATCATCTTTTTTTTTGAGTTGGAGTTTCGCTCTTGTTACCCAGGCTGGAGTGCAATGGTGCAATCTCAGCTCACCGCAACCTCCACCTCCTGGATTCAGGCAATTCTTCTGCCTCAGTCTCCTGAGTAGCTGGGATTACAGGCACGTGCCACCATGCCCAGATATCATCATCTTTTTCCTCCCAAGCTTTCAAAGCTCTACTACTAGCATTTAACTGATTATTAACACTTAACTAAACCACATTTATTGACCACTTACTAAGGACTATGGTGCTATGTGTGCCAAAAGTGCAAGACAAAGTTCTTGGTCTTGGTAATTTCTAACGTAGATGGGTAGGAAAGTCATGTGCACATAGAAAGGTAACTAAGAATATCAGTGCTGAAGGTGAGACATACACACTTGTGTGTTGATGACCACAGAAGGGAAAATGTTATAAGATTGAAAGCATTGGCCAGGCACGGTGGCTCATGCCTGTAATCTCAGCACTTTGGGAGGCTGAGGCGAGTGGATCACTTGAGGTCAGGAGTTTGAGACCAGCCTGATCAACACGGTAAAACCCCATCTCTACTCAAAATGCAAATATTAGTCTGGCATGGTGGCAGGCGCTTCTAAACCCAGCTACCCAGGAGGCTGAGACATGAGAATTGCTTGAACCCAGGAGATGGAGGTTTCAGGCAGCTGAGATTGCGCTATTGCACTCCAGCCTGGGAAACAGGAGTGAAACTCTGTCTCAAAAAAAGAAAAAAGAGGCCAGGCGCAGTGGCTCACGCCTGTAATCCCAGAACTTTGGGGGGCCGATGCAGGCAGATCACGAGGTCAGAGTTTGAGACCAGTCTGGCCAATATGGTGAAACCCCATCTTTACTAAAAATACAAAAATTAGCTGGGTGTGGTGGCATGGGCCTGTAGTCCCAGCTACTCAGGAGGCTGAGTCAGAAGAATTGCCTGAACCCAAGAGGCAGAGGTTGCAGTGAGCCAAGTGAGTGACAGATCAAGACTCCTTCTCAAAACAAAAAAAAGAAAGAAAGAAAGAAAAAAGAAAGCCAAGTGCCAATGTCAATCCATAGTTACACACCCAGCCCTGGTACTCAGGGAAGAGGTTGGAGCTGGGATAAAGTTTAGGAGCCATTAGCCCTTGGATGACAGTGAAACTGCTTTGCAAAAGTACCATTGAGACAGTGAAAGAGATCTAACTCAACTGACTCCATCTTGCTTCTAACCTCCCAGCTGTACTGTTCATTCCCGGGAGTAGGCTGAATTAACGTTGGAAGAAACTTAGTTTATAATTTAAACGGAGAGGGTAACAGACCTTTCCCAAAGCAGACCTCCTTCTTGCCTGGGGACTAGACTGCCTTTGTAGGACTAACGTGAGCCACAAGATTAGAAATTATGGTTCCAGTCATGGAGCCGGAGGCTACAAGATTCTGACCCTCCCTATACTGCTCTTAAGATCAGTGTTTGAGATATTTTGCAGACTCAGTGGATCAGCTGACACCACCTAGATCAGTAAACTGGCTCATCTGATCTTGTGGCCCCCACCTAGTGGGGACAGCTTTGGGGACAGCTTCGACTCCCAATAACCTCATCTTTGACCAATCAGCACTCCTGACTCACTGGCTTCCCCCATTCACCAAATTGTCCTTAAAAACTCTGCTCCCCAAATGCTTGGGAAGACTGATTTGAGTAACAATAGAACTCGTCTCCTGCCCAGCCGACTCTGCATGAATTACTCTTTCGTGAATGCAATTTCCCTGTCTTGATGAATCTCCTCTGTCTTGGCAGTGAGCAAGGTGAACCCCTTGGGCAGTTACAACGGTATTTAAAACCTTGGCCTCTTATCAGATCACTAGGGTAGAGAATATCCTTAAAGAAAAGTAGTTTGTGTTAGAATTGGAGTTTCTCAGAATCTAAAGAAAAATTGCTTAAACACCATCTACAAAATATTTCCAAGGCAGGAAAAAAAAAAAAAAGTGAAAGTGGGCTTTTGTAGTAACCACATTCAAAACTGTGAACTGGCTCCTGTGTTCTCTTATCCCCAAGGGCATGTGAAACACTGTTTCCCGGCAGTCACAGCAACGCTGCCTGGATGCGGCCAGGACTGGAATTTCAGCCTGTGGCCTGCCCTCTGCTTTCCTTAGTGGAGCTGTCATCTAAACCTGGACTTTGTTTTCTGCCCTGCCTCCCCCTGGCTGACTCTCAATATTTTCCTTCTGGATCACAAGACCCTAAGCCCCAAGGCCCATCAACAATAAACACTCTGATGAAACTGTCTACTTCAGGGACTTTTCCCTAGTTGGTCTGCTCCTGCAAGTTCCCACCCCCGGGAAAAGCACTGCAGTGCTAACTGAGCAGCTTTTGTTTGCCTCTCCACTGTGTGGCCCCCCAGCAACTATGCCAGGATTCACAAGCCAGCGGAATCCTAAATGTCAGTGTGCATGCCAGAAAGGCTGCTCTTCGGCTTGCTGGCAAAATTCTTCCACGGCACTTTTATTTCTCAGGCACGCCTTCATGGGCCCGAGGACTTAATTCCTTGAGGGCTGTTGTGGTGCCTTGGTTGCCAACCGAGTGGAGGGTGGGTGTTAAAATGTAAATTAGCTTACAGAGCAACGGGAGGTTCCAAATCCCCCTTCATTTAGTAAGTATATTCAGCGACCTTGGTCTAGAACAGCAAGGAGTCTTAGAATTGGCACAGAGTGGGCACCCAGCCCCTTCTGGCCAAATCCCTGATGAGATGCCTGAAATTCACCCTTTCAGCCTGAGATTTTGTTCTCTGTGTAAAGCCAATTTTTTTTTGTTTTTGTTTTTTTGAGACGGAGTTTCACTCATGTTACCCAGGCTGGAGTGCAATGGCGCGATCTCTGCTCACCGCAACCTCCGCCTCCCGGGTTCAGGCAATTCTCCTGCCCCAGCCTCCTGACTCGCTGGGATTACAGGCACGCGCCACCATGCCCAGCTAATGTTTTGTATTTTTAGTAGAGACGGGGTTTCACCATGTTGACCAGGATGGTCTCGATCTCTTGACCTC
>NW_016107446.1:5003877-5008886 GCF_001604975.1 Cebus imitator
GCTCTGTTGTCAGACTGGAGTGCAGTGGCATGATATTGTCTTACTACAACCTCCGCCTCCCCGGTTCAAGCGATTCTTCTGCCTCAGCCTCCTGAGTAGCTGGGATTACAGGTGCCCACCACCATGCCCAGGTAATTTTTTTTGTATTTTCAGTAGAGATGGGATTTCACCATGTTGGCGAGTATGATCTCGATCTCCTGATCTTGTGATCCGCCTATCTCAGCCTCCCAAAGTGCTGGGATTATAGGTGTGGGCCACCACCCCCAGCCTGTAAAGCCAATTGCTGCTGTCATTAGGAAGCGAAACTACACCTTACAGAAATAAATGCGGGTCCTCCTAAATTTGCATCTGAAAGAAGGCTTTCCAGGGTCCAGGAAGGTGTGCTAAACTGAGCCTGGCTATGCCTGCCAGCTCAGGCTGCCACGAGGTCTGATGCTTGGATTGCTGAGAGGTGGGACAGGCTCAGGGTCCCCTGCCTGGACTCAAGAGTCCACCTGTCTAGATTGGAATACCCAACCCATCACTTAAATATGTGGACAAACCTCTTTCTGCCTCAATTTCTTCATCAGTCAAAAATAATTATTACTAGTGCCTACCTCTTACAGCTGCTTGGAGGTTAGAATTAGTGAACATAGATGAGGCTCCTAGACCTGTGTTTGCACCCAGTAAGTCCAGCATGAGTTTTTATTGTAATTATTTGATTATGGCCGTCACCCACATACTGGCTCTCAGGGGTTCGTCATTCCCATTTTAAACTCTATGCTCAGAGTGTGAACAAAACTCTCAACAAAGCTAAAAAAGGCTGGAATGCTCATAAAAACTTCACAAAGACACCAGGGAGAACTCAAGGGAGCTAATGTCAAAAAAAAAAAAAAAAAAAAAACTGAAGCCTGACACCAGATGAGCTCCACTGGCTGAGGCTGGTATGCTGTCCCCAGCCTTCTCTCCTCTGGCATTTGGTCCTTCTGAGGCATGATTATACTCTTGCCCTAGGCTCTGTTCTGTTGGTTTTATCTCTGGTCTTCTCCCAGGTGACTGACTACCGAGTACCAGCTCGGTCGGGAGACCCCACCCAGGCAGCACTGAAGGTATTGAGAGGCAGACACCCAGATAGAACAGCAGAGTGGATCTATCCAGGGAACCAATAGCCTGTGCGTTGAGAGGCTGACAGCTTTCCAGGCTGAAGGCCCCAAGCAGATTCTCATCCACATATTTATTTGCTCTTAGGTGAGTCTTATTAATGCACAGGTGTTCTATATTTACTCATAACTCAAGAATACACCAAGTAGGCAGCTGTTACCCACCTACCGCTAATTATAAACTAAAAGATATCCTCCACAGAGGAGCCACGGGCACAGGGTCAACTTAATGTTTCTTAACAACTGACCCTTACTGGTAAGGTGAGAGCTGACCTACTTCACCCAGAAAGTGGCTCTGGCTTCAGACCAGGACCAGGGTCAGGTGTGTGAGATGCTCAGTTTGGGTGCAAAATGGAAGGGGGCAGAAGGCAAAAAGTCATCCAGATAAATGATATTTTAATGCAACATTTTAAAAAATTAAATGAATTCAAAAAAATCCATCACAAATAAAATATTACTATTTTAAATGCAGACAGACCCTCACTGCACCATGCCCAACCACAATGGAGCTGGAGGCAAAAGGAGTAATGCGCTCCCATGTTTGCATGTATTTGTAAATGGCTAATAATTTTTTTTCTTTTTCTATTTATTTATTTATTTATTTATTTATAAAGACGGGTTTTCACCATGTTGGTCAGGCTGGTCTTGAACTCCCAACCTCAGGTGATCTGCCTGCCTTGGCCTCTAAAGTGCTTGGATTACAGGCGTGAGCCACCACGCCCGGCCGATTTGTCTATTTTTAGTAGAGATGGGGTTTCACCATGTTGGCCAGGCTGGTCTTGAACTCCTGACCTCAAGTGATCCACTTACCTTGGCCTCCCAAAGTGCTAAGCCATAAATGGCTAATGATTTTAAGAAAATATTGTTGTGACGGGTTTGCTTTCATCAAAGCCAGGAAAGTAAAATGGTAATTCTCTTTTGGGTATAAGCAAAATGTTTACATAGAAAACAATACTAAAGGCCGGGCATGGTGGCTCATGCCTGTAATCCCAGCACTTTGAAAGGCCGAGGCAAACCAATCACCTGAGGTCAGGAGTTTGAGCAGCCTGGCCAACATGGTGAAACCCCATCTCTACCAAAAATACAAAAATTTAGCTGTGCAGAGTGGCATGTGCCTATAATCCCGGCTACTTGGGAGGTAGAGGCAGGAGAATCCCTTCAACCCGGGAGGCGAAGGTTGCAGTGAGCCAAGATCATGTCATTGCACTCCAGCCTGTGCAACAGAGCAAGACTCTGTCTCAAAAAAAAAAAGTGTAAGAATGTTTTAATTTCTGTCTTCTCTGCTAGAATGGAAGCTCCCTGAGCATGGGTGCCTGTGTCTGTTTGCTCATAATTCTACCATCCCCAGGACCTAGACACTGGGGAGAAGGGGCATGTTAGGAGCTTAATAAATACTAGTTTACTAATGCAGATTAACAAATACCAGATTACTATTGCTTAAGTAATACTTTTTCTGTGCCAGTACTATTAAAAGCACTTACAAAGTTAATATTTTAATACTTACAACAGCTCTACTGGAGAGCCAAGCAGGCCTCGGGTTTGGATCATCTCCTCCAGCTTCAGAGACTACATCACCTCTCTTTTTTTTTTTTTTGAGACAGAGTCTCACTTTGTTGCCCAGGTTGGAGCGTTATCTTGGCTCACTGCAACCTCTGCCTCCTGGGTTCAAGTGATTCTCCTGCCTCCGCCTCCAGAGTAGCTGGGAATACAGGCTCCTGCCACCATGTCATGCTAATTTTTGCATTTGTAATAGAGGTGGAGTTTCACCATGTTGGCCAGGCTGGTCTCAAACTCCTGTCATCAAATGATCCACTCACCTCAGCCTCCCAAAGTGCTGAGATTTTAGGCATGAGCCATCATGCCTGGCCTGCATCCCCTCTTTAACTGGATGAATCAAATGCATGAATGCTGAAACGGAAATCACTAAGGTCCAGTGTCAATCGTCACTCACACCTTATTGTGAATGGAGCGTCTCAGAAATTACAACAGGGAGACCAGAAGAGGCTTCGCAGGCCCTGGCCTGTGGAGTGGGTGTAGCCATGTAAGTCAAAGCTGCCTGCATAGAGAAAAGGACATTGGCCACTCCCCAGATTCACTACGTTAGAACCAGAGAAGCAAAACTAGGCTTGCTCGTATGTCCTTCTTGAAAGCCTTTGGCAGTCTGGTCTGACCAAGAATTTGAGAACAAGCATCATTCCACAAATGCTCATTAGCTGCCTCACTCAGTGCCAACTGATGCCTGGCCCCGGGTGATGCATCACACACCCTATTCCTTCCTTGAGCTGCTTAAGTATGTTGGAGGAGGCAGAAAATAAATGAGTTTAAGTGGGAAAATTAGCAGTAATCACACATTAGGATGGAAACAGTGAGGGTGCAAGAACTGAGTGGCCAAGGCTGGCCTCATTGAGATCTTGAGAGGCACAGCCCACAGAAAGGATGGTGACCTCTTAGGTCCTGGGGTGGGAATGTTTGGTGTGGGCTGGGAGCTAAAGGGAGAAGAATGCGAACACTGAACCACTGAACCAACAGCATGGGACTCAAAGGCAGGAAAGAGGCTTGGCTGGCCTCAGCCTGGCAGGGGTCTGTGGATAACATTCGCTGTGCAGTGGGAGTCTCTGGAAGATTTTAAGCAGCAGAAAGACACCATCTGATTTACATCTTTTTTTTTTTTTTCTTTGAGACAGAGTTTTGCTCTTGTTGCCCAGGCTGGAGTGCAGTGGCACAATCTCAACTCACTGCAACCTTCACCTCCCAGGTTCAAGCAATTTTCCTGCCTCAGCCTCCCAAGTAGCTGGGATTACAGGCATGTGCCACCATGCCTGGTGGCAGACTGCCAAAGGCTTTCAAGAAGGAAGAACATGCAAGCAAGCCTAGTTTTGCTTCTCTGGTTCTAACGTAGTGAATCTGGGGAGTGGCCAATGTCCTTTCCTCTATGCAAGCGGCTTTGACTTACATGGCTACACCCACTCCACAGGCCAGGGCCTGCGAAGCCTCTTCTGGTCTCCCTGTTGTAATTTCTCAGACGCTCCATTCACGATAAGGTGTGAGTGACGATTGACACTGGACCTTAGTGATTTCTGTTTCAGCATTAATGCATTCAATTCATCCAGTTAGAGAGGTGATATAGGTCAGGCACAATGGCTCATGCCTAAAATCTCAGCACTTTGGGAGGCTGAGGTGAGTGGATCATTTGATGACAGGAGTTTGAGACCAGCCTGGCCAATATGGTGAAACCCCACCTCTACTAATTTTGTATTTTTAGTAGAGATGAGGTTTCACCATGTTGGTCAATCTGGTCTCTAACTCTTAACCTCAGGTGATCCACCTGCCTTGTCGTCCCATAGTGCTGGGATTACCTGTGTGAGCCACCACATCCGGCTGATTTACATCTTAAAAGAAGGATAGCTGTCTGTCATGTGGAGAATGGACTGGTTGGGGGTGAGAGGGCTGGAGGTAAAGGTGGGACAGCCACGTAGGCGGCTACAGTCATAACAGTGACAGAAACCTGGACCAGTTGATGGCCCGATGCTCCGTAACTGCTGTCACCCCAAAAAGACAAAAAAGTAAGAAATAATGCTCACTAAAACTTATGATTTTACAGTCTTTATTGAGAACTAGGAAATAAACATCCGATTGCCAAACCATTTAAAGAATGAGAAAAGGCAAGATTCATCAAAGCTCATAACAGCAAAACTGAAAAATTGCTTGCAATACTGGAGTAGTTTGATTGGCTCAATGACTAAGGTCCTGAAGATTAAATGAACGAAGCTTAAGTTGAAGCTTTCTAATATGAAGTATGTGTTCCTGAAAATGATGCTTTAAATCTATTATAGGGATTTAATATTTAAAGGTTTTTTTTTTTTTTTTTTT
>NW_016107446.1:5009248-5015132 GCF_001604975.1 Cebus imitator
TTTTTTTTTTTTTTCTAAGAAGGAGTCTCGCTCTACTGCCCAGGCTGAAGCGCAGTGGCACAATCTTGGCTCATGGCAACCTCTGCCCCCGGGTCTAAGCGATTCTCCTGTCTCAGCCTCCTGAGTAGCTGGGACTACAGGCAACCGTCACTGCACCCGGCTAGTTTTTCTTTGTATTTTTAGTAGAGACGGGGTTTCACCATATTGGCCAGGCTAGTCTTTAACTCCTCACCTTGTGATCCACCCACCTTGGCCTCCCAAAGTCCTGGGATTATAGGCTGAGCCACCGCACTCAGCCGAAGAATATGTTTTGTAAAGCATGTGATTACTTCCTTGATTACCTATTGAGAAAGTTGCAAGTTTTTGGTATCTCATTTTCTTAAGACCTGACTTTTAAATTTTCTTTAAGAAAAGTTTACTTTTGATGTGTTTAAAGGAAAACATTGGCTACTTCTATAAAAATGAATCTTGGAAAGCCTTTGCAAGAATAAGTTAGCCCACTGGAGGCCATGGCCGCACCCTCACTGGCACGTTTTACTAGAGATAATGAAATGATAATTCTAGGCTGTAACCACTTGTTGCAAAACAGTTGTGACTTATCTGAGGGCGAGGCTGCAATGATCCTAAAGTTTCCCAGAACAGCCTCAGTTTTGGACATTCCTCATGGAACAGTAATAGAGTGACTTTGTTTTCTCAATTGACCCATAGATATTTGTGCTCCTTTGTGTTGTGTGGGAGACAAAAGTCGCTGAGATGATGGAAATTCATAAGGCTCATCCTCATACATTCTGGCGAGGCTCCAGCACACACAGCATGAATCAGGTTTGGAAAAGGAGCCTGCGCCACAGGTAGGAGTTTAATCTCGGAATTAGGAACAAAGTCAGCAGCTGACACAGCAAACAATGGAAGGTAAGGCATCCCAGAGGTTAGTCATTGCAGGAAGCCACCAGTCTCCCAAGGCAGAAAGACAAAAAGAGGAGGTGAAGGTGTCCAAAAGCCAGGACCACTTATGTGAGCCAGGACTAGGGAACAGGGCCTGCTGTGGCAAAGCTAAAGTGCTGAGGAGAGATGGCTGGAGACGCTGCCTGAGCTGGGAGACAGGGGAGGGGTCCCATTTCCCTCCTTGCCAGTCTTTCGCCAGTGCCTCCCACGGGACAACTGATGTGGTTTGGCTGTGTCCCCACCCAAATCTCATCTTGAAATTGTAGCTCCCATAATCCCCATGTGTTGTGGGAGGGACCATGTGGGAGATAATTGCATCACGGGGGCAGTTTGCCCATACTGTTCTCATGGTAGTGAATAAGTCTCATGCGATCTGATTTTATAAGGGGTTTCCCCTTTTGCTTGGCTCTCATTCTCTCTTGTCTGTCACCATGTTAGATGTGCCTTTCGCCTTCTGCCATGATTGTGCGGCCTCTCCAGCCACATGAACCTGTGAGTCCGTTAAACCTCTTTTTCTTTATAAATTACTTGGTCTCCAGTATGACTTTTCTTTCTTTCTTTCTTTTTTTTTTTTAAAGACAGGGTTTCACTATATTGGTCAGGCTGGTCTCGAACTCCTGACCTTAGGTGATCTGCCCGACTCAGCCTCCCAAAGTGTTGGGATTACAGGCGTGAGCCACTGCACCCCATTTTTCAGTATGTCTTTATCAGCAGCATGAAAATGGACTAATACAACAACCTAGCGAGAAGCTGACAGGAGAGTCTGGGAAATGCAGTCTGCAGGGACAGTCCCCAGTGGCGTAGGGCAGAGAGTGGCATTAAATAGCCGGCACAAGCATGCCCTTGCTGCCCAGCATCCATTCTTGTGGTCCTACCCGGATTTAACTCCTGCCAGGACCAACTTCTCCTTCATACATCCTCTCCCCACAAAGGGAGAGACAAAGTCCCAGCAACCCCTGGGCTCATCTCAAAATGAGTTACAAGGTAATGATGACAAGGTTCACTACTATTTCCACCCATTGATTCCTGGCCCTGTGAATTTTTTCTGTGGAAAAACAGTAGAAGCATGGCACCATTCCTGAGAGCAGGTGGTGTGTGGCAGCCCCACGGCAGGGGGTTGCTTACATGAGACCTTTCTGTCATTGGCGTTTGTCTTCACTACATTAGGTAACCTCACTGTCTTGCGAGTTTGCTTCTCCTGCCTGCTGTGCTTCTGCTAGCCCCACTATCCATGGACTTAAAAAAGGTTTTGTCTCCCACCACTGTATCCTGAGAAACCTCACGCTGACCAAGGGCCCCCTACACAACAAAAGAAGGAAGGCACGTTTCATGGGACGATGGACTTCTCCTGCACGTGCACAGCCATGTGGCTGGATAGGTCAGACAATATCCAGTTCATGGTGGCAATTTGAATTACCTACTGATCCAGTGTCCCATGGCGAGGCCTTCAGTCTACCAAAGGCCAGGGGGGAAGCCAGAGATGTTT
The DNA here is from genome assembly GCF_001604975.1 of Cebus imitator. NCBI lineage: Eukaryota > Metazoa > Chordata > Mammalia > Primates > Cebidae > Cebus > Cebus imitator. Next base: position 5,011,677 of record NW_016107446.1, read on the forward strand.
CTCAAAAGCATGAATTATAGATCTCTGTAGAAGAAGCTGTGGATTTTCTCTGACTGGTAGAACACAGAGGTGTTTGGCTTTTTAGAGATTAGCATCAATATATATTTAGTGTTCAATAAATCCCCAATGTCTTAGTGTTTCCCTTTGCCAGATGCACAGTCAACCTGGTAAGGAGCCTCCTGCTCCTTTAGGGGAGGGCTTGGAGGAAGATTTCTAGATGATGTTGTTTCAGACAGTACTCAAGTTTCCTTCCTAAGCCTCCTGGCTCCTCTTCAACAAGGGATCAGTGCCCCTGTGAGCTGGCAAAGTCCTGGAAATTGAAAGAGAAATAATTGCCCTTTGTGGTTACTCAGGGCAGCTTCTGCTGATCAGCCTAGAATTTCTCTGCTTCTTTTTTTTTTCTTTTTGGGATGGAGTTTCCCTCTTGTTGCCCAGGTTGGAGTGCAATGGCGGGATCTCAGCTTACTGCAACCTCTGCCTCCTGGGTTCAAGTGATTCTCCTGCCTCAGCCTCCCAAGTGGGTGGGATTACAGGCCTGCGCTACCACGCCCAGCTAATTTTGTATTTTTAGTAGAGACATGGTCTCACCGTGTTGGCCAGGCTGTTCTCAAACTCTTGACCTCAGATGATCCACTCACCTCGGCCTCCCAAAGTGCTGGGATTACAGGCATGAGCCACTGTGCCCGGCCTAATTTCTCTGCTTTTATAGATGAAGTAATGCATTAGGAAGGTGCCAAGTTAAGAAGGTGCCAATTTGTTTCATTTCTTTTTTTTTTTTTTTTTTGCTCCCTCCCCCAGTTTGTTCCATTTCAAAGGTGACTGTGATCCCTGTCATTCACCCCTGCTGTGCAGGATAGGCACAGCACCCCCTTATCTGCTGGCAGAGCTGCTGGCTGCTCACCGCTGCTGTAGCTTCTCATCCTTCCCACTGGATCAGAAACTCCATTTCACAGAAGTCTCCCACTGTCATTCTTGCAGGGCCAGCCAAGGCTGCTGGCCCTCCCCTCACCAAAGCACTTCCCAAAGCCTTCGGAAAGGGTTGTCTGAGTCCTCCTGGGTGGGATGGTGGTGGGTAAGCAGTTCACACAAAATAATTTCCTTTCAGTTTTCTCATATTCCCAAATCTTTGAACTCCTTCCTTGACAATATACCAGGAAAGTCCTGGCCTCCCTATTTTGTTTAATGGAGTCCACTGTTGGGCCTACATTTCATTCAATCAAACAAACAAACCACTAGGGCCTTTTCCAGCTCTAAGATGAGAGCCTAATGTTACTGAGCCAAGTCGTAGACCAAGATTGTGAATTTATAAATTGTGACTGCTTAGCAAAAAAAAAAGCCAAGCTCCATTACTCCTATCCCAACAACCCAGTGCCAGTGGATAACCTCTTTAAGAAGCAGCAGCCCTATATCTTAGTGTAACCCAAATGTAAAGCTTTTAAACTTAACATTAATAAAATGTTCAGCATGTTAAAAAAAAAAAAAAAAGCTTGCAGCTCTTAGCCCTGCATTTATCTTCTTGATAAATGTAGTCCGGTCCAATAGCAAGGTCTTGCAGTTGCTTTGGCATGTAAGATGTGTTCTCTGGGAGTAGACCCAGCAGGCATGGATCTGACTCTATGGGTCTGGAAGTAATGAGCAGAGGTGATTAATAAGTCTTCAGGAAAACAGGAACTTCCTAGCAAGGCAATTACTCCAGGTGAGGTCCTTGAGCAATGAATGGTATCCTCAGCGTGGGAGGGGATATTTCGTTGGTTAGGAATTCGGGGTGAATCTGGAGTTCAAGGTTCTCAGATTCATGCAAATCCATCCAAATGTCTCCGTCTCAATCTCCAGGTTCCACTACCCCTGCTAACAAGGTTCTGTTCCCCCACCTAACCTTAAGAGACCTGACAAGACTGAAGGCTGAACTCATCTTGTAATGTAGAAGTCTGCATATCTAGGTTTGGGACCTAGTCCTCTGCTTGTGATATAGGAATAAAAAATGTTGTTAGGGCCACCATGGGAACCCTCAATTTCTTTGGCCATGCCTTGACTTGAGCTAAGAGTTTAAGGCCCTAAGCTTAGCTTTTTTTCCCCTTTTCATTATGAGCTCTCTAGTACATAAAGAAGCCAGTCCTTCTTCATCACTACCATATCCTTCATTACTACCTCTTGGCGTCCCTGAGAGGCCCTGTATCTTTATTTCAAAGCAGAAACATCATATGCCTCATTAATGTCCCAAAGCCCTGCCTTTCACTAGCCCTTCACTGAAGGCAAAGATGACAATTTAAGTCATTGTGATGTCATAGAATTGATAGAGCTCATCAATGCTTTCAAGCTCAAATAGGTAAGCAATCCCGGAATTCCTTGGACTGCTTCTGGGATCATGAGTTATGCCAGTTAGGAACCAGTCAGGGCCAGAAATACACCTGAGATTGACCAGACACATCTGGCATACTAATGGGGCACACAGTTTGCACTTGATGACTTACCAGCTAGGTGATCCTTGGAATGTGGTGTGGCCTCTCAGAGTGCTCTAATTTGTAAAAGGAGGTGATCTTAATTCTCTCTCTTTCTCTCTCTCTCTCTCTTTTTTTTTTTTTTTTGAGATGAAGTTTCACTCTTGTTGCCTAGGCTGGAGTGCAATGGCATGATTTCGGCTCATGGCAACCTCCACCTCCCAGCTTCAAACGATTCTCCTGTCTCATCCTCCCGAGTAGGTGGGATTACAGGCATGAGTCATTGTGCCCAGTCTTCAGCCACAGTTCTTTGGAACTGAGATGACATCAGAACACAGTCAATAGGTGACTGGCCTTGAAGGGCTCTGTCCAGATAGAAAAACTGGTCCAATTAAGCCTCTCAATCAAGAATTAAAATGGGCAAGGCCTGGAAGCTCCATGGGTTTGGGAAAGTTTGGGGGCCATGGATGAGCCGATGAAGAAGCAGAGTTGACTCAGGCACAGGAAGAGGATGGGAGGGGAGCAGACTTGGAGGGGCAGAGACTGGGGAGACTGCGGAGACAGTGAGGCCTCCATCGAGGGCCAGCACCCGCCAAGAGTGCATTTGGTTCTGCCCTGTTCCTTCACTTGGGGTCCCTGAGAGGCCCCTATATCTTTATTTCAAAGCAGAAACAAACAAACAAACAAAAGCAGAAACAACAAAACAAAATCCTCCCTTTCACTTGAACTGTTTGTGTGATCTCTCTTCCTTAAAACCAAAAGATTCTGGCCTGGAAACAAAAAGAACATCTCTCCTACATCACTGTGTTAAATGAGAAAGCTTGTGGAAAAGCACAAGTGTACTGAAACAAAGTAAGCAACTCATTTTCAGAACCAGACAGCTTAGGGTTCAAACTCTTGGTCTACCTCTTTTATTTATTTATTTATTATTATTTTTTTAAAAGAAAGAAGAAAGAAAGAAAGAAAGAAAGAAAGAAAGAAAGAAAGAAAGAAAGAAAGAAAGAAAGAAAGAAAGAAA
>NW_016107446.1:5015807-5032255 GCF_001604975.1 Cebus imitator
TTACAGGCACGTGCCACCATGCCCAGCTAATTTTTTGTATTTTTAGTAGAGACGGGGTTTCACCATGTTGACCAGGATGGTCTCGATCTCTTGACCTCGTGATCCACCCACCTTGGCCTCCCAAAGTGCTGGGATTACAGGCGTGAGCCACCACACCCGGCCTGATCTGTCTAATATTAATGTTGAAGTCTCCCATTATTATTGTGTGGGAGTCTAAGTCTCTTTATAAGTCATTAAGAGCTTGTCTTATGTATCTGCGTGCTCCTATATTAGGTGTATATATATTTATGATCATTGAGTCCTGTTGTTACTTTGATCCTTTTACCATTATGTAATGTCCTTTGTTTCTTTTGGTCTTTGTTACTATTAAAGTCTATTTTGTCAGAGACGAAAGTTACAACTCCTATTTTTTTGTTTTTTTGTTTTTTGTTTTTTGTTTTTTTTTGCTCTACATTTGATTGGTGAGTCTTCCTCCAAACTTTTGTTTAGAATCTTTGTGTGTCCTTGCTTAGGAGATGGATCTGGACACAGCATGCTGATGGGTTTTGACTTTTTATTCAATATGCGTGTCTGTGTCTTTGATTGGGGCATTTAATCCATTTAAATTTAGGATTAATATTAACATTTGTGAGTTTAATATTGTCATTTAATGCTAGCTGGCTATTTTGCTCATCAGTTGATATAGATTCTTCATTATAAAGATACTCTTTATCTTTTGGTAAGTTTTTGGGATGATTGATACTGGTTATTCCTTTCTGTGTGTAGTGCTTCTTTTAGAAGTTCTAGTAAAGCAGGCCTCGTGGTGATGAATTCTCTGGGTGCTTGCTTGTTCGTGAAAAATTTTATTTTTCCTTGATTTATGAAATTTAGTTTGGCTGGATACGAGATTCTGGGTTGAAAATTCTTTTCTTTGAGAATATTGAATATTAACCCCCACTCTCTTCTAGCTTGTAGGGTATCTGCTGAGTCTGATAGGCTTCCCTTTAAGGGTAACCTGACCTTTCTCTCTGGCTGCCCTTAGAATTTTCTTCTTTATTTCAACCCTGGTGAATCTGACAATTATGTTTCTTGGGGTTGCTTTTCTTGAGGAATATCTTTGTGGTGTTCTCTGTATTGCCTGGAGTTGAGTATTGTCCTGCCTTACTAGATCTGGAAAGTTTTCCTGAATAATATCTTGAAAAATATTTTCCAGTGTGGATTCATTCTCTTCATGACATTCAGGTACACCTATCAAACGTAAATTAGGTCTTTTCACATAGTCCCATATTTCCTGTATACTTTGCTCATTCCATTTTACTTTTTCTTCTCTAATCTTGTCTTCTCGTTTCATTTCATTAAGTTGGTCTTCGACCTCTGATATCCTTTCTTCTGCTTGATCAATTTGAGTGTTAAAACCTGTGCATACTTCATGAAGTTCTCTTATTGTATTCTTCATTTCCATTAATTCACTTATATTCCTCTCTAAATTGTCCATTCTCGTTAGGATTTCATCAAACCTTTTTTCAAGGTTCTTAGTTTCCTTACATGGTGCTAGAACATGTTCCTTTAATTCACAGAAGTTTCTTATTATCCAATTCCTGAAGCCTAATTCTGTTATTGAAACGCACTCATTCTCCATCAAGCCTTGTTCCCTTGTTGATGAGAAACTGTGATCCCCTGTGGAGGGAGAAGCATTCTGATTTTGAGTATTCTCAGCCTTTTTACGCTGTTTTCTTCCCGTCATTGTAAATTTATCCACCTGTGGCCTTTGTAATTACCGACTTTCAAATTAGGTCTCTGAGTGGATGTCCAACTTGTTGATTCCAGCGCCAAAATCCGAGCAACCCACTGTGCTGGCCAAAACAGCAGTGCCAAGACTCCTGGTGCTTTTCTGCCCGGGAATCTCCGGTCTGGCTTCCCCTCTGGGTCCCCTTTCAGTCAGCTGAATGGGCGACTCTGCCTTCCCGGAGATCCAAACATCGACCAAAAGGGGAACCAGTCCCGTTTACTCCACACTGGGAACTGCTGCGCCGGCCCACAAGAGTCGCACTGGTGACCCGTGGGGCTCCTTGGCTGGGAATCTCCTGGTCCGTGAGCAAAAAAAATTCGTCTGAAAGTGTGGCATCCTCTCGTTCTCTGCACTTTCACTGGGAGCTACAATCCCGAGCTGCTAGTGATCAGCCATCTTGGATCTCTCTCTGGTCTACCTCTTATTATCAACCTAGCCTTGGGTAGCTTCACCTCCCTTTGCCTCAGTTTCCTCAACTGTAAAACAAAGATAACTCTCTTTGGAATGCCCTTCTAGGCCTGTCAGTTTTGATTTGTATTCTTCCAAGTCTAGTTCAAGTGTCATCTCCACAAATCCTAAAAGTTCGTAAGGGGAGTCACCTCTCTTCCCTGCCTCAGCAGGATGATCCTATTCTGCCCACAGAACACTGTTTTACGCATCTGCAGTATCTTTGCTACTGGACCATGAGCCGCAGCAGGGACCATGCTAATCCCCCTTATCCCAACTGGGCATGGCAGAGAGCCTTTCTGAGAGGAGGTGCTGGATAAACATTTCTTGACTGAGTAAATTATATACCATCTATTGGAACCACGTTCTATCTTTCTTTTAATTTGCAACTCCTTTTCTTAAAATTCTGGGGGTTTTTTTGTTTGTTTGTTTTTGAGATAAGCTCTCGCTTTGTCACCTTGGCTGGAGTGCAGAGGCACAATCTCTGCTCACTGCAATCTCCACCTCCCAGGTTCAAGCAATTCTCCTGCCTCAGCCTCCTGAGTAGCTGGGATCACAGACATGTGCCACCACGCCCAGCTGGGTTTCGCGGTGTTGATCAAGCTGGTCTCTAACTCCCGACCTCAGATGATCGACCTGCCTTGGCCTCCCGAAATGCTAGAATTATAGGCATGAGCCACCACGACTGGCCTTTTTCTTAAAATTCTAAAGGAATCACAGACTGATTTGCTCAGGTGCTTATTATATACGATTATTTCTGAAATGTATCCCACATGATAGTTAGCAATTATAAAAGTAATTTGCCCTTTGGCGTTAATGAATATACTGTGAGTATTCTGAGTTCCCTTCAACAAAAACATTAGTGAATGCAGAATAACTCCTGGAGAATGGAAAGAGATAAGTGGAGAGCAGATAAAGCATGGTCTACTATGATTCTGCTAAGATGAAGAAAATAATTTAGAATAAGTAGGATGGTTTATAGGAGAAATCAACAGGCCCCAATGGAAAAGGAAAAAATGCAGATGGTAAAAATTAACTATAGGTTGGAGACAATATTCTGGCCCATTTTTTCAACAACCAGGCCATGAAAATCCACAATATGATTAAAAATATGAAGTCATTTCAGTAAATTAGAAACCTCTGGATTCCCCAATTTCACGAATAGCCCAACCCTAGGTATTACCTGAGTGCCTAGTGATTACTGACTCTGCTCTGTGTGGGACAGGCCAACATCCTTGCATTTCAACATGTCAGACACACTTTGGGAGGCTGAGGTAGGCAGATCGCTTGAGCACAGGAGTTTGAGAGCAGCCTGGGCAACATGGAGAAACCTGGTTTCCAAAAAAAATACGAAAAACTAGCAAGGCCTGGTGATGTGTGCCTGTAGTCCCAGCTACCCAGGAAGCTAAGGTGGGAGGATCACCTAATCCCAGGAGGTTGAGGCTGCAGTCAACCATGTTGTGCCAGTACATTCCAGCCCGGGCAATGGAGTGAGAACTTGTCTGAAAAAACAAAAGCAAAAACATGGCAGGGTGGGTGGATTGTTTGTGAAGCAGAATTAGGATGCTTTCAGTGATGTTTTCTATATTCTCCTAGAAAGTAAATGATAAAAGCATAATATTTAAGTTGGAGTGAAGTTTAAATTGGCTAGAAATTCCTTAGTTGCATTTAACTAGGAATAAGATTGATATCTTTTAAGGGGGAGGTGGCAATACATTCCCAGAGGGAACCGAATTGACTGAAAGCTCCAAAGGCATGAATTAGGTGAGGTTTTTTTTTTTTTTTTTTTTTGAGACAGAGTCTCACTTTGTTGCCCAGGCTGGAGTGCAATGGCACAATCTCAGCTCACTGCAACCTCCCAGGTTCAAGTGATTCTCCTGCCTCCCCAGTAGCTGGTATCACAGGCATACGCCACCACGTCTGGTTAATTTTTGTATTTTTAGTAGAGACAGGTTTCACGATGTTGGCCAGGCTGGTCTCGAACTTCTGACCTCAAGTGATTCACCTGCCTTTGCATCCGAAAGTGCTGGGATTACAGGCATGAGCCACTGGAGCCCGGCATGAGTTTGTTATTATAATAGTTATTTGATGTGGGGATCTCACCCTAAGTTCATAACTTTGAAATTAGCCCACATCAGACTTCACAGTACAGAAGCTGATTCTCACTTTTTTCCTCAATATAATGATTTCATTCTTCATAGGTATAAATCAGAACCACAACGTTCTCTTTTTATTTAAACAGACACCATGATATCTAGAGATAAGATCCTTTCGGAACAAGGTTGAGTCAGGGGAAAGGATCTTATTAAAACCATCAGAGATTGGCAAATGACATCAGTGATATTCCAAGAAGGAAATTAGTTAAGAAAATCAGTAAACTCTGGCCAGGTGTGGTGGCTCACGCCTGTGATCCCAGCACTTTGGGAGGCTGAGGTCAGGAGTTTGAGACCAGCCTGGCCAACATGGCAAAACCCTGTCTCTACTGAAAATACAAAAAAATTAGCAGGGCATGGTGGCACATGCCTGTAGTCCCAGCTACTCAGGAGGCAGGAGAATTGCTTGAACCTGGGAGGTGGAGGTTGCAGTGAGCCGAGATCATGCCATTGCACTCCAGCCTGGGTGACAGAGCGAGATTCCATCTCAAAAAACAAAAATGAAAAAACAACAACCAAAAAAGGAAAACCAAATAAACTCAAATAACAGCAACTTCATGGCCTGGGTTCCTTTGCATCTCAATTAGAGCCCTGTTTTCCTGTGGGGGATGTACTGTGATTTATCCAGGGCTGCAGTGCAGGTGGTCAGTGGCTTGCATGGATGGTGAGAGCAGCTGTGGGTGGGACAGATGGTGGGCTAGGCTGGGGCTCAGCAGTCCCTGCAGCAGCTGCTGAGCAGAAGGAAGGTTTTGTCTGGCAGACAAATCTAAAAGCCCAGAGCCAGAGAAAAAACAGTTCCCAGGTTAGAAAAGAAAACAAATAAACATAAAACAGCAGGGGGCTACAGATGAGATATGGACTCTAACTGAGGGGGCCAAGGGGCCAGGAGCCCTGAATGAGAGTGCTGTCTGTAGGCCCCCAGCCCGTGGTGCCTAGAAAGGGAACAGCAGCAAAGCATATCTCCAATCTGGGAGGGCTGATGGTCCAGGCAGCCAGGCCCCCAACAGGTGTGAGAGTTGGGGCACCAGCTATGGCTCAGTCTCAGGCATAAGCAGATGCCCAGATAGCAAAGTTGGGACAAAAAAGGGGGCCTATGCTCAGTTCTTGTCTCAGGCTGGGATTGGTCTCAGTGAGACGGGAGAATAGGGTCTGGAGGCAGAGTACTAAGGTTGATTTGTGCTGACTTCCTAGAACTGAATCAAAAGGAAAGCCCCACTTCTCCACACCCAAGTAAAGAAAGGATCAGAAGCTACTCCCTTTGTACTGCATCACAGATGAAAAACGTAATGTACCTCTGATTGGTCCCCTCCTGCAACAAATCAGACTGGTTGGGCCAAGTCTTCATGTGTAACTTTGTAACTTCACTTCAGCCTCTGGTTGGTCACCTCCCGAAACCAATCAGGCTCGTTGCAGGCCAAGTCTTCATTTACATAAGATGTAACCAAGTAACTAACCAATGGGACATGTCAGAAGGGTAAGCCCCAGAAAACTCTGTAACCAGCTCTCTTGAGCAACTTGCTGCATCCTGATCCCAGCCTGTGGAGTTTACTTTCCTTGCAATAAATCTCTGCTTTTATTCCTTCATTATTTCATTGCTTTGTGTGTTTTGTCTAATTCTTTGTTCAAAACACCAAGAACCTGGATGACTCATAGTCAAAACCTTGCATCAGTAACACCAGAAAACAAAAAGGAGGAAAAGCTGAGCCTACAGAGAGGGGTCAAATAGTTCCCATGCCAGGAGGCAGAGGTGGAATGTTGGATGAGCCGCCAGTTGTCCTGGGGTGGCCCAGGGAGGGGCTGATGGCTGTCGGGAGCCTGAGCCACAAAGTGCTGACTCTGGTTCTGCCACCACATAACCTTAGCCAAATCTCTTGGAGCCTCCTTTTCCTTTTTGGGAAAGCAGTGATAATACCTACAACTCCTCCTAACAGCCTGGGTTAAGGTCTTGGTTTCCTTCCCCAGGTCCTGGTGATCCATCTGGCCCTTGGGTGTAGAGAAGGTACTAGCTGAGTGTCTGTCATAAGCTCTTTTCTCTCATTTTGTGCTTTCTCCTGGATTATCTCTACTCATATAGTTACAGCTCTAGTCTTGACCTCTGTTTCAGACCCCAATGTTACTAATTAAGCTTCCTTAGAGAGGTTGGTTAGGCTTGGCTTATCTGCTGTAACAGATATGTGATAAAATAGATAACACAAGGGCAATGTATTTCCTGCTCAGCTAAAAAGCCCAAGGCTATGGGCAAGGGGACTGTCTTCCATTCAGTCACTCAGGGACCCAGGTTTATGGAAGCTCTGCCACCTTTAACACGTAGCTTTCTGTTTGCCCTGTCAATGCAGACTAATGGAAGGTGAAGGGGCATGAGGGGGCATGAGTAGGTTTTAAGGGCCAGAAATGGGAATGTTACATGCTTTTGCTTATATTCCACTGTGGAGATCAGTCATATGGCCACACCTACCTGCAAGGAATTTTAGAAAAAGTAGACAGGGGCGGGCCTAGAAAGTGCAAGACATGGGGCACAGTGAGCATCTAGAAGTCTGCTGCATTTATTTTTTACCTTCAGCATATATGCCTTGGATGCCCCACAGGTACCTCAAACTAAACCTGTTCAAAATCTAACTCATTAATGTCTCTTGGAAAACCTGCTCCTTCTACTCTATTTCTTCCTCTGTTAATGGTATTATCACCAACCCAGATGCCCAGCTACAAACCTTTGAGTAAGCTTAATTTCTCCCTCTTCCCTACATCCATCTTCCAGTAAGTTTTGGTGGTGGCTATAAAGATGCACAGTTCACGTCTCCTTCTGCAGGGACTGTCATTCGTTGAAGGCCCCAGCTACTGCCCTTCAGGGTCTGTCTCTGTATCTGCTTGCAGACCACCCTTTCCAGCCCATGACTGAGCACACGCACCTGTTTCTGCCACATACAGGACTTTTTCCAAGGGAGACTTTGGCTCAAGGACTCCCAGTCACCTGGCAGAACTTTCTTAGGTCTGTATTGAGTCTGAGCCTTTCCTTTGTCCTCCTTCCTTCCTTTTCTCTCCTTCATCAAGGTCAGATCTGCCTTGCAGTCTGAAAGCTCTTCCCACCTTCTTTGGTTCACCCTCTATATTTCTTTCTTTCTTTTTTTTTGAGACAGAGTTTTGCTCTTGTCACCTAGGCTGGAGTGCAACGGTGTGATCTCGGCTCACTACAACCTCTGCCTCCCGGGCTCAAGGAATTCTCCTGACACAGCCTCCTGAATAGCTGGGATTACAGGTGCCTGCCACCAAGCCTGGATAGTTTTTGTATTTTTAGTAGAGATGGGGGTTTCGTCATTTTGGCTAGGCCGGTCTTGAACCCCTGACGTCAGGTGATCCACCCTCCTCAGCCTCCCAAAGTGCTGGGATTATAGGCATGAGCCACTATGCCTGGCCTCACCCTCTATATTTCACAAGTGTTTCCCTCAATAAATCTCTTGCATTTAAACCTAATTCCTCATTGGTATCTGCTTCTCAGAGGATCTGCACTAAAGCAGTTTTCAAAGTTGTCCTCTTTTCTGCTCCCACCGCCTTCTCCCTTGTCGATTGCCATGGCTCCCTAATGATCCCTTGCCCTCCAATCTGGTTCTCAAGTAGAGCATCTGTACTGCCACAGCGCTCCATTTCCAAAATAGATATTAACACTTGGCTGATCAAAAGCCTTTCATTGCTCCCACCTGCCATCTATGGACCCCACCTAAGTTTCTTGGAACATCATTCAATTCAACCTTTACAATCTCTCCTCTGCCTTACCCCCACCCCATGTCCTTCCCTCTCCCATGCTTGGACAACTAGCTTTCCCCTGAAAGTACTATGTTCTGACTTTGGGGTACTCCCTCTACCTGAAATACTTCCACCGATTTCTCATTCTGTGAAAATCCTATTTATATTCACTCATTAGAGCCCAACTCAAAATCCTCCTTAATCCTCAAAAACCTTTTTCATCCCTCGTGTGGGCTCTCACAGCACTTTGCATGTACTCTGTTCCTTGTATATCTCTATTTAAGTGCATGTCTATCTCCTCCACTAGCTAGGGATCCTCAAAAGCAAGGAAGGTATTTCATTCATTCGTGCATTAATTTCAGCAATTGATTGTTGAGCACCCACTGTGCCCTGCTTCTTGTTCTAGGTGATAAAAATAGATCAATAAAACAGATTAAAATTCCTACTCCTATAGGCTTCTTTCTAGTGTATACTCAATGTTGAGCTGTGCTCTTGCATAGAGCAAGCGCCTCATAGTTTGCTAAATAGCTGAAAAGGAGATCATCATTTTAAATCCCCCTACTGATCATACACAGAGCTCATGGCAATGCTGAAACTCACAACTATAGTAGAAAGATAAAATGGAATTATAGCTGGAATGTCTGCAGAAATTGCAGAAGAACTATATAAACAGAAGTTAATTTACCCTGAATTAAGGCCAGGAACACGTGAGGCAAAAGGTGGGAAGGTTGATAGAACATCCAAATTAAAGGGAACAGCCTCTGTGTTTGAGGCTAACAAGAATCTACATGTCAGCAAAGAGAACAGACGTGTCTAGGAATCATTTCCAGAAATAACCCTTCGTCCAGTTGGCTTTGAGTGAAAGCCTCTAATGAGACCAGTGCCTCCCAAATGTCGCTGGACTGTGGCCAGCTGCAGCACAGTCATGGCGTCAGACACATAGGCTCAGGGCTGAAGGCACAGAATGAAATCTCTGCAGAGATAGCCCTTCATTCTCTTCTGTTGGGACGCTTCCAAAGCAAGCGGATCACTCCCTTGCAAAGCAGACTGCTCTGTTCTGTTGCTGGGCAGCCCTAATTACATTTATTCCTCTTCTAATACCTCTTGGTTTTCACCCATCCTTCCATTGAACAAGATCTTTTTACTTTGTAGCAAAATGCCATTGCTCAATTTCTGTAGATATAATGCATGCATTATAGAAATTCAAACAATAATATAAATTTTAACTCACCTTAAATAAAAAAGCTTCACCTTAAATTCATAAAACTTATGAATATTTAGCAAATATCCTTATAAACATCTCTCAATGCGGGCACAGTGGCTTACTCCTGTAATCCCAGCACTTTGAGAGGCCAAAGCAGGTGAATCACCTGAGGTCAGGAGTTCAAGACCAGCCTAGCTAACATGGTGAAACCCCTTCCCTGAAACACAAAAATTAACTGGGTGTGGTGGCAGACACCTGTAATTTCAGCTGCTTGGGAGGCTGAAGCAGGAGAATTGCTTGAACCTGGGAGACAGAGGTTGCAGTGAGGCGAGATCATGCCATTGCACTCCAGCTTGGGCAACAAGAGGGAAACTCCATATTAAAAAAAAAAAAGCTTACCTACACATAGAGAAAAATAATTATACCAAAATGAGATATCACAGTTCTGCTTTAAAATTTTAATTTTAATCTTATTATCAAAAAACTTTTATGGAAGTACAGCCTACATACATGCTACCAGCTTTGGGACAAATTAAAATCGAAATGCAATAATTATCACAAAATGGCTTTCTCTGCTCACGCAGAGTGGTGGCAGCAGGTCCAGCTTAGAGATGCAGAATGATGCTGGTGAGTTTGTGGACCTGTACGTGCCATGGAAATGGTCCAATCGCAACTGCATCATTGATGCCAAGGACCACCAATGGATCCAGATGGACAAGGCCTTGGTTGATGAGGTCACAGACAGGTGTTTGTTTTTGTTGTTGTTTGGTTTTTTTTTGACGGAGTTTCTCTCTTGTTGCCCAGGCTGGAGTGCAATGGTGTGATCTCACCTCACTGCAACCTCTGCCTCCCGGGTTCAAGTGATTCTCCTGCCTGAGCCTCCTGAGTAGCTGGGTTTACAGGTATGTGACACCACACCCGGCTAATCTTGTATTTTTAGTAAAGACAAGATTTCTCCATGTTGGTCAGGCTGGTCTTGAATTCCTGACCTCAGTTGATCTGCCTGCCTCAGCCTTCCAAAGTGCTGGGATTACAGCCTGGTCGCAGGCAGGTTTAACAGCCACTTTAAAATCTCTGCTATCTGTGTTGCCATTCACAGGGTGGGTGTCACATGACTCCATTCTTCGACTGGCCAAGGCCAACAGATTGTACTAAATAACTTTTGACCAGAGAGAATCATGGATGTGGAATATTTGTCATAAATAGTAAAAACCTAAAAAAGACCAGGCACGGTGGCTCACGCCTGTAATCCCAGCACTTTGAGAGGCCTAGGCAGGTGGATTACCTGAGGTCAGGGTTCAAGGCCAGCCTAGCTAACATGGTGAAACCCCATCTCTACTAAAAATAAAAAGATTAGCTAGGCATGGTGCACACCTGTAATCCCAGCTACTCAAGAGGCTGAGGCAGGAGAATCGTTTGAACCTGGGAGGTGGAGGTTGCAGTGAGCCAAGATCACGCTATTGCACTCCAGCCTGGGTGACAGAGAGAGACTTTGTGTAAAAAACATTGCCTGCATCCCAAAAGCTCCCCTTTTCTCCCTGACAAAGCAAAAGTCCTCCTAATCATGATTCTCTCCTTCTTCCCGGAAGTATCAATTATCAGTGTTCAGATTTCATCTTCTTTTTTTTTTTTTTTTTTTTNTTTTTCCCCTGAGACGGAGACTTGCTGTGTTGCCTAGTCTGGAGTGCAGTGGCATGATCTCAGCTCACTGCAACCTCTGCTTCCCAGGTTCAAGCGATTCTCCCGCCTCAGCCTCCTGAGTAGCTGGGATTACACGCACGCACCGCCCTGCCGGGCTAATTTTTGTATTTTTGGTAGACACAGCATTTCACCATATTGGCCAGGCTGGTCTCAAACTTCTGACGTCATGATACTCCTGCCTCGGCCTCCCAAAGTGCTGGGATTACAGGTGTGAGCCACCATGCCCAGCCACTTTCATCTTTTCATTTTCACTTTTTATAAAAGGAATTAAGTGACTGGGTGCGGTGGCTCATGCCTGCAATACCAGTACTTTGGGAGGCCAAGGTGGGTGGATCACGAGGTCAGGAGATCAAGACCATCCTGGCCAACATGGTGAAATCCCATCTCTATAAAAATAAAATAAAATAATAAAACATTTTTTTAAAGGAATTAAGTATTTTTTTGTCTGGCTTCTTTGGCTCAAAATTGTCTTTGTGAGAATTATCAATAATATTGCACATATCTATTCATTTTTGTTGCTATGTAGTGTTCCATTTTAGCTACAATTTTTGCATTTAACTCCAATGAGTATTTGGATTCTTTCAGTTTGGGGCTTTTCTAAATAATGCTGCTATGCATATTCCTGTCTATGTTTTGGTATACATATGTATACATTTGTTAGGTATTAACCTAATAGAATTTTTACCCAGGAGTAGAATTTTTGGGACATAAAGAATGTATACACTCAACTTTAATCAGAAAAGGCCAAACAGCCTGGTGTAATTCCATATGCCTCTAGTCGCAGTCACTTGGCAGGCTGAGGCAAGAGGATCACTCGAGCCCTGATTAGCCTGGGCAATATTGTGAGTCCTGAAGAAGGAAGGAAGGAGGGAGGGAGGGAGGGAGGGAGGGAAGGAAGGAAGGAAGGAAGGAAGGAAGGAAGGAAGGAAGGAAATGAAGAAAGAAAGAGAAGAAGGGAGGGAGGAAGGGAAGGGAGGAAGGAAGGAAGGGAGGAAGGGAAGGGAGGAAGGAAGGAAGGAAGGAAAAAAGGAAGGAAGGAAGGGATGGAGGGAGGAAGGGCCAAACAGTTTTCCCAGATAGCTGTACCCATTTACCCTGTTACTAACAATGCATGAGAGTTCCAGGGATCTCTATTGCCTATACTTGATGTTGTCAGATTTTTCCCCCTTATTTTTGCTATTTTAAGTGTGATGACATAGCTTCTTTTGGTTTTAATTTGCATTTCTCTGAAGACTAATGAGGTTGAGCACCTTTCCTTGTATTTATTGGCTGATTGAGATACTGTTTCCTGAAGTGCCTGTTCAAGTCTTTTACCCAATTTATTTCTACTGGGTAGGTTTGCTTTTTCCTCACTGGTTTGTTAGGATTATGTTGCAAATATCTTTCACATCCTATTGGCTTTCCCCTGAACTTCTTTAATGTTGTTTCTTTTTTTTTTTTGAGATGGAGTTTTGCTCTTGTTGCCCAGGCTGGAGTATAATGGCCTGGTCTTGGCTCACTGCAACCTCTGCCTCCTGGGTTCAAGCAATTCTCCTGCCTCAGCCTCTGAGTGGCTGGGATTACAAGCATGCACCACCATGCCCGGCTAATTTTGTATTTTTAGTAGAGATGGAGTTTCTCCATGTTGGTGAGGCTGGTCTTGAACTCCTGGCCTCAGGCGATCTGCCTGCCTTGGCCTCACAAAGTGCTGGGATTACAGGCATGAGCCACCATGCCCCACCTAAAATGTGTTTTACTTACAGATGGTATCTATTAATTCCTTGTTATGAATAAGGAAATTAACACTCTTACATTTCATTTTCCCTCCTCTCCTCAGCCCCCTGAGTTTGCTAGCTTTCTACTGTCGAGATTTACATTTTATTCCGAAACCCCAATTTCTTCCATAGTCTAGCTTTAACTGTTTGCTTACATGGAGTCATCTCTCTCAGCAGTCTTCCCCATGGCTTCTCCCTCACTTCATTTCTTATTTTTCGTCATCTCTTGGTTGGCCAGACTTCATTTTCAACTCCTTTTTTTTTTTTTTTTTTTTTAGAGCCAGGGCATCCCTCTGTTGCCCAGGCTGGAGTGCAGTGGTGCAATCATAGCTCCTTGTGATTCTGAACTCCTGGGCTCACAGGATCCTCCCACCTTAGCCTCCTAGTCAGCTGAGACCACAGGTATTTGCCACCACACCCAGCTCATTTTTTATTTTTACTTTTTGTGGAAACAGGATCTCATGACATTCAACTATATTTTTAAAGGGCATTCGGGTGCTGTCTCCCTCTGATCTTGGAGAATGCTTGTCTGTCACCTTCATACTTGAAGGACAGCTTGGCAAAATTCTCGGGCTGGGCTCACAGGCAAGGTCATCTTTACGCCTCCCACCATTAACAAGGAAGCCAGCCTTCTGGCATACAAGTCCCATGAGTGCGAATTAATTTCCCACAGACACCTTTCTTCTTGGTATTCTAACAGCACCACTTCCTGAGTTGAATCCGCAGACGCAGAGGCCAGACCCTGAGCAGAGACAAAAACCATGGCAACCTCAGTTGTAGCCCAGGCCCCCATCCTTCCTTCGCCTTCCTCACCCTGCCTCTCTGCTGAGGATGGGTCTGTTTGACAACTATGGAGCAGAACAACCCCAGGCGGCCCCGGCCCTAGAATACACTCCTGTCCCCACCCTGGGGTACATCTGGAAGGGCCAGAGAGCTGTTGTGAGGTTCCACCTTGAAATGGACTGTTCGATTCCTATGTTATAAGTAAAATTTTGATGCTGCAAAAGAAATAGCACTTGAAGATAAATCCTCTCAACAAGGCAGTTTAATTCTATAGAAGGGTGCAGCTCATGGATGACGCAATGGTGGCCACACACCTGGACAAGGATGGGAAGGGGTACTTATGCCTGATGGAGTTTCCGCTATTGGCTAGGGTTAGACTGCACAAGCTAGACTAATCCTGATTGCCTATTTTAAAGAGAGCAGGGGTCTGAGCTGGAGGGGCAGGGTGGGTGGTTTGGTGGGAAGGATGCTTACCGGCGGGTCAGAGCAGGTAGCCAGGGGTGACCTTGGTCAAAGAAGGTGACCGGAGCAGGTGACTGGAGCAGGTGAATGAAGCAGGTGACTGGGATGAGCCTGGGGGAGGGGGAACAGATTAGAACAGATTAGAACTCGTGGAGAAGGTTGTTTACTGGAACTACAGAACTACAAGAAAGTTAAACTTTAAAACAGAGAATTAAAGAATAAGAGAGCTGAACACACTGACATACTGATTCTTTGAAGAGAAACTTGTAGAGCACTGTATCTAACACTGTAAGAACAGAGAGGCATGTGGATCAGTGAGATCTATGCACCTGCACTGTCCACATTCATTCCTTCAACAGCATGCAAGGTGGCTCCTCATAACATCCGTCAGTCTTGCTTTGTGTGTGAAGTGCTCATGAGAAGCCTTTTCCAGGCTGGGTGTGGTGGCTCACGCCTGTAATCCTGTAATCTCAGCACTTTGGGAGGCTGAGGCAGGCGGATCACCTGAGGTCAGGAGTTCAAGACCAGCCTGGCCAACACAGTAAAACCCTGTCTTAAAAAAAAAGGAAGAAAAAAAAAAAAAAGAAGAGAAGCCTTTTCCAAACAGCTGGTAGGAACAGACCCCATGCTCTGGGAGAAGCCCTTGATTTTTGCTGACTTCCACGTCCACCCGCATGCCTTGGAAACCGTGGGTGAGCCTGGGAGCCGGGCTCTCCGTTAGCACCTCCATCGCCCTTTAAAGGGCAGCCTTTCCCAGCGCCCGCCTCCACTGTCACAACGGAAGTGCTCTCAGGCCCTCTGACTCAGTAAGTGATTTTGTAGAGTACCCGGTAATTGTCCTGAATGCAGAAGTAGGAGGTATCTGACAAGTGCAGACACATTGAACGCACCCATCCCCGGGGCAGGCTGCTCAGTGTTGTTAAGCAAACTTTTTCCCAATTTTGCACTGCCAGGTAGAAGGGTTGGCTTTGCCTGCACCCCGAGATAACTGAAGCAGGGTAGACACAAGGAAGCTGGTAGGCTGCCTCGGGGCAGCCACCACAGGCCGAGGAAACTTGCTGAAGGAGGGGTTGTGCACTGACAGGGACAAGAAGCAGGTGTTTTTCTCCCTGAAATAAGGAGGCAAGCCAGATAACTAGCAATGCAAGTGCTTTGCAAACTGACTCAGCAGGCCAGATAGCACAGTATGAGTTTTGAAAAGTTTAGTCTTTTGGTGAGCTCTGCCACGCCCAGCATCAGAGGCTGCTCTGCTCTTAGACAATCTCCTTGAGAGAGAGTAATGGGTTTCTCTTTGGTGTCTGTCCATCCATCCATCCATCCTCTATTTCTGGATACATACAGCACCACTTTTGAAGGAAGACAGGGCCATCCTGGTGTGAGATTTGAATTTGAGGAAAAAATGTAGTAGCCTTTTTCCGAGCTGGGATGTCATGTCAGAAGTTTTCTACCTTTGCCCCACACCTCACCAAATGACAACTTCTCTGTGTTCAGAGCTTTGACACCCGATGGGCAGATGGGCCTTTGCTCCTTTTGCTTGGCTGGAGCCCTCTCATCAGCACCTCCTCCCATCTCCTCCTACGGGAGTTTGCTTGGAATCACCTCCTCCGTGCACCTTTCCCTGTCTCCCAAGCAGAGCTGGAAACTCCCCGCCTCACTTTTGTCACCAGGCAGACAGGAGTCTGTGGGGGCTCCCCACCCTTCGGATCTGGATAGGACCCATTCATATCCCACAACCTAGATTCTCAGACTGGAGTAAGTGGCCTGCTCCACGCTTCTCTGAATTTGGCAGGCACGGGGCTTGTGTTCTCAAGGTCGCCTTTGTGCCAGTTTTCAGCCTTGGTCAAGCTGTTTTTTGTCCCTGTCCATGGCTTTTCCTTGACCTCTGCCCTGGCATGCACCCAACAGAGCCCTTTCTCTCTGATCACCCCTTCCGTGGTAACAGTGAACAGAATTCTGCTGGGAGCCACAAAATGTTTACTGAAGCTTTATGGGTCACTGGAGATACTTTTAAAAGCAAAACACTTAAAAATCCATATCACTCTTCAAAACGATCCAACAGCTAGGCTTTCTCACAGCTGGGCCGCCTTTGTAGGTCCTGCCTTCTCTTGCCTTCTCTTTCAGGAACTCCAACCACCAATCCCTGTCTCTGACAACGTCCATGCCCTCATGAACAAACCTGTCGTGCTCCAGAAGTTTATCAAGGTCTTTCCTACATAAAGCCAGTGCCCTCCTGATGAAGAACTCTGAGGCCAACTGTTGAGATGATACAGTCTTTTGTTTGTTTCTTTTTTTTTTTCCCATTTATTTATTTTATTGTATTTTAGGTTTTGGGGTACATGTGAAGAACATGCAAAATTGTTGCATAGGAACACACATGGCAGTGTGATTTGCTGCCTTCCTCCCCATCACCTACATCTGGCATTTCTCCCCCTGCTATC
>NW_016107446.1:5037980-5040303 GCF_001604975.1 Cebus imitator
GTGACCGTGGAGCACCTCTGCCCGGGAATTTCCTAGTCTGTGGGCAATAAAAACACGGCGTCCACTCACCCTCTGCGCTTTCACTGGGAGCTGCAACCCTGAGCTGTTCCTAAACGGCCATCTTGGATCCACCTCCTTTTGTTTGTTTCTATATCTCACTGTAAACCAGGCTGGACTCCCACTGAAGGCAGAGGCCTCATCTTTGGATTTCAGAATCCCCGGTTCCTGGTAAGGGGATTTGTAGGCACTCAAGAAGTCCAGCTGTCACAAGAGTGAATGCCTGTGACAGAAGGGAGTGAAACGGGCATCAGGCAGAGCACCTGCTATGGCTCCTGCAGCAGGGGGTCGCACTTGGCAGCCTGTTGCTAGGAGATGATGGGCTTCAGAAGGTTGTGCAGTGTTGCTTAGCAACACCTCCCCACTGCTCCATCACTCAGAATGGACAGCACCAAACAATTCTTACAACACTAGTCTTTTGAGCTATTTCAACTAAAAAGAGGAAAGATCTTTCTGTCTCAGCTCAGAGTATGTAATTTTTTAAAGGATCACAAGAGCAAAAAATATGGAGGATCCCTGATATTCACATCAAGAACTACTTTGTTAGCAGGTTAACTGTGTACCAGAGGGACATTGAGAGGATTGCCAAGAGTTCACAGCCTGCCTTCTGCTCCCTGCAGGGACCCTTCGCTTAGCTGTAGCCAGCTATCCAGTGGGCCTGGGGTGCTCCCTGTACCCCTCCTGCATGCTGGCTTGGCCCTGCCAGGGATGGTAAAGCCCAGCTGGTCCCCTAGGACAGAGGTGCTCTCTCCATGTGGCTTACATTTCTCTAACCAGCTTAGCCCAGAAAGAACATTCATATTCATTGCCCATCTGTAACTCAAAACACTTGCATATGAACTTAAGTTCTCTGAAATATTTGCTCTGAAAAAGGCACACGTGAATTAAAGTGCACGACTGGCTGAAGAAGAGCTCCCTGCTAGTCTCTTTGGGTACAGGAAAGGCCCATGTGGACATAGAACCCTTGGAAGCTCAGCCTGCTGAGAGCAGGGCTCAGCAGGTTCCACTGAAGCTGAATAGACCTGGAGCAATGAATGCAGAAAGGAGGTGCTGCCCACACCTTGAGCGGCAGTAGCTGTGTCCTATAAAGGCACCTCAAAGGTTCTCTAACAAGTGTGTTTCCTCTGAAAGGCACATCACAGCCTTCCTGCACTTAGGAACAATTAGACAGCACTTCAGTACTATGCCTGGGGCCACGTTAAATGCAAAATTATCAGCCAAAAGCACAAAATGCAAACACTGTGGCACTAAATGGACCAAGAAGAGACCATATGTGTAGTGTGCAAGCTGGAACAAGAGAAAGAGCCTTGCCTTGTTTGACCTTGGCAGGGAACTGCTTGTCAGGCAACTCACATTTTTCACGGCTTTGCACGTCTGCCAATGACCACAGAAGCACCACAAGTACTCAGTTTTGAGGTTACAAATGCATTCTGGAGAGTAGGTGACTTTGCAAATGTAGAATTTGTGACTAACGTGGATCGACTATATGTATGTATGCATGTGTGTATATACATATATGGCATTGTCTATGAAAGTTGAACATACACATGTACATGTACA
The DNA here is from genome assembly GCF_001604975.1 of Cebus imitator. Lineage (NCBI taxonomy): Eukaryota > Metazoa > Chordata > Mammalia > Primates > Cebidae > Cebus > Cebus imitator. The sequence continues at coordinate 5,039,598 of NW_016107446.1, forward strand.
CACATACGTTTCTGTGTATATGTATGGATTTAAAAAGTAAAACTTAAATTCATTTACACCCACCAGCTCCAGGATGGATGAGGCTCCCCTCTTCAGTGCTTCCTCTTCCAGCTGCCTGCAGCAATCTCTGGTTACTTGGCTTCAAGTCTCCTTAGAGTAGAAATTTCCAAACCCACACTGCCTCAATCAGACCATCCTTGCTTATATAGCAATTCCCAGGAGACCTTGTTACAAATGGCTCCTAACTCCATTCCTGAGTACTGAAACAGAATCCAAGGGAGGAAGGGCTGGAGCTTTGGAATGTGAATGTGTGCTTAGCACAGTTTACAAAGCTCACAATTCAAATTTGAGAATCACTGTGAATAGGTTCCCAGCCAGCTGGAGAGATCAGCGGCTGACACTGTTTGACCTTGGGACAAGAGGCAAATAGCCAGTGTGGACCACCCCACCCTTCTTGCGAGCAGATAAAATCAGTCAAAATTGTTGTATGCTTCGTGAAAGACCCCGGGCAGTTCCATTTAAATCTGGGTAACCTATAGAGAAAAAATAAATAAATAAAAATAAAAGAATTGTGTGTGCTTAATGAGAGGTAAAAAAATTAAGCTGGGAATCCAGGGAAGGTTATATAGTGTTCCTGTGTCTCGTCTCATGTGTAAAGTGAAAGTAATAGTAGTTACCTCTCTCTCTCTTTTTTTTTTTTTTTTTT
>NW_016107446.1:5041003-5059840 GCF_001604975.1 Cebus imitator
CAGGATGGTCTCGATCTCTTGACCTCGTGATCCACCCGCCTCGGCCTCCCACAGTGCTGGGATTACAGGCTTGAGCCACCGCGCCCGGCCAACAACCACTTCTTATTATCACCATCACCTGTTGTCCCCTGGACCTGAGCTGACCCCTGGGGGCATGCGCTTTCCTCATGCTCACTTTCTAAGCCACCGGAATCTCACCTTCTTTCAGACCTTTCCTGTTTCAAATTTTTACTTTGCAAAAAATTGTATTTAATGGAAAAGTAGGACTGTGCACCCACCTGGGTGGCTACTATAAAAATGACAGCACCCAGTAGTGGCAAGGATGCAGAGCAAGTGGGATTTTGAGGCTTTGCTGTTGGAAATATAAATTTCACTTTGTTAAACATTTTGACACTGTCTATGAAAGTTAAACATTCACACACACTGTGAACCAGCAATTCTCCTAAATTCATAGATACATTCACTGAAAGACATGTACAAGAATATGACTTGTAAGAATAAAAAACTAGAAGCAAACTAAGTGTCCATCAACAGCAGAACTTATATCCCCGCAATGGGGGACAGTAAGCAGCTCGCATGGGCAAACTGCAGTCTTCTCCACGCAGAGGAATTCCATGAACCCAAGGGTAGGTGGGAGGAGACAGACACTTAAGAATTATACTGGGGTGGTTCAATTTATGTGAAATTAAAAAAGACGTAAAACTACTAATGTATGAAGTTAGGACTCCAGAGGAGGGTCTCTCAGAAGGGGTGCTCGAGGCTAGAAAGGGGGTACTGAGGGCTTCCAGGTTGTGCTCAGCAGTGAGCTGCCTATACACACGTCTGTACCCTGTGAAAATTATTTTTATATCTACACTTATTCAAGCACTTTGCTAAATTTATATTATATTTCAGTAAAAGTTCACATTAAAAAAGAAAGGCAGGATTATGAAGACGTCTTTGGTTGGCGGTGGGGATAGATGTTTAAGATGGAGAACAGTAAAATAGCATTAAAAAAAGAGGAGGAGGCCAGGCACGGTGGCTCACACCTGTAATTCCAGCACGTTGGGAAGCCGAGGCAGGCGGATCATGAGGTCAGGAGATCGAGACCGCTCTGGGCAACATGGTGAAACGCCATCTCTACTGAAATTATAAAAAAATGAGCTGGGCATGGTGGCGCATGCCTGTAGTCCCAGCTACTCAGGATGCTGAGGCAGGAGAATTGCTTGAACCCAGGAGACAGAGTGCAGTGAGCTGAGATCGCGCCACTGAGCTACAGCCTGGGCAACAGTGCCAGACTCTGTCTCGGGGGGGTAAAAAAAAGGAGGAAACTTTCAGAGGAGTTTAAAAGAATATTTTACCTTTAATGATTTTGAAAGACTAAGCACAGAAACCCAAGAATTCAAAGAAAAGTGGCAACGAGTCCCACAGCACTGAGACTGGAGAAGCGTAAACGGGAGGCAGGGCCCTGGGTGGTCTCAGGAGAGGGCAGTAAGGCCCCTAGAGGTCATTTGTGGGGGTCCTGGCATTCCCTCAGAAGGCAACAGGCCCCAACATGTCCTCACAGCCTGAGTTATGTGTGTGCTCTTGGCCAGCATTCAGCCCACAGAGGTTCCTGGAGAACTTACCATTGGTCAAGAGACTCCTCCCACCTAGCGGAGATCAAACCTCCCATGGACTGCTCTAGTCTGTTCTCTGGAGCAGAGAGGTGGCCTCTCTTCCAGTATTTCCCAGACTTGCCTGTGTGACAGCATCACCCAGGCACTTGCTGTAAACACGGGTTCCCAAGCCTGTTACCTGGAGGTTCTGATCTCGTTGGTCTGACGTGGGGTCCAGGACCCCAGGCTCTTCTTCCAACCAGACTAGTTGAGAAAACAGTGCGCTGGTACAAGGGATGTTCTCTTGAAAAGAATAAGCACATTACTGTAAATAGTGAGATAATGTTTTGAAAATAATCCAAGATATTGTTAAAATATAATTTCCTGTTGGGAAAAAGGAAAAGGGGGAGGGACCCTGACAGTGAGCCTGGCAGTAAAGTTGCTAGATTGAAACACAGGATGCCCAGTTAAATGCAAATCTCAGATGCACAACGAATAATGTTTTAGTATAAGTATCTCCCAAATATTGCACAAGATGCAATATAGTAAATTTCTTGTCTATCTGAAATTCAGACACAGCTGGGTACTCTGTATTTGTATTTGCTAGCTGGGTCTGCCTGTCCAGGAAGGGCTGAGGAGGCTTTGGGAACTTGCTCCAGCTGTCTGTGAGTGGTGAAGGGGCACAGGGAACCTCACCCAAAATATAGTGAGATAATGTTTTGAAAATAATCCAAGATATTGTTCAAAATACAATTTCCTGGTGGGAAAAAAGGAGAAGCGGGAGGGACCCTGACAGTGAGCTTGGCAGTAAAGTTGCTAGATAGAAACACAGGATGCCCAGTTAAATGTGAATCTCAGATACATAATGAATGTTTTAGTATAAGTATCTCCTAGCTGGGCGCCGTGGCTCATGCCTATAATTCCAGCACTTTGAGAGGCCGAGGCAGGCAGGTCATGAGGTCAGGAGTTAGAGACCAGCCTGGCCAACCAGGTGAAACCCCGTCTTTATTAGAAATACAAAAATTAGCTGGGCATGGTGGCACGTGCCTGTAATCCCAGCTATTCAGGAGGCCGAGGCAGGATAATTGCTTGAACTGGGTTCTGGGAGGCAGAGGTTGCAGTGAGCTGAGATCGCACCAGTGCACTCCAGCCTGAGCTACAGAGTAAGACTCTGTTTCAAAAAAAAAAAAAAAAAAAAGTTATCTCCTAAGTATTGCACAAGATGCAATATACTAAATTTCTTGTCTATCTGAAATTCAGGTGTAGCTGGGTACTCTGTATTTGTATTTGCTAGCTGGGCCTGCCTGTCCAGGAAGGGCTGAGGAGGCTTTGGGAACTTGCTCCAGCTGTCTGTGAGTGGTGAAGGGGCACAGGGAACTTCACCCAAAATATGGTTCCCTGGTATAGGATTAAAGGCCTCTAGGCATCAGCAGATGTTGGAAGACACTTTTTTCCTACCTACATGAAGACCAGATAGACCTGCCAAGGAGAAAAATTGTTCGCCCCGCTCCTTTATGTTTTTTGTTTAGATGGACTCTCGCTCTGTTGCCAGGCTGGAGTACAGTGGTGAGATCTTGGCTCACTGCGACCTCCGCTTCCCAGGTCCAAGCGATTCTCCTGCCTCAGCCTCCTGAGTAGCTGGGACTACAGGCATGCACCAGCATACCCAGCTAATTTTTGTATTTTCAGTAGAGACAGGGTTTCACCACGTCGGCCAGAATGTTCTCAATCTCTTGACCTCCTGATCCTCCTGCCTTGGCCTCCCAAAGTGCTGGGATTACAGGCGTGAGCCACCACGCCCAGCCCTTTTGTTTCATTAACTGAGCTCATAGTAACACGTGATCACTCACATCTGTAACCCCAACTGTTTGAGTGGTTGAGGCAGGAAGATTGCTTGAAGCCAGGATTTCCAGTCCAACCTGGGCAACATAGCAGGTCCCATCTCTTATTATTTACGTATATATACCAAAAAACCTGACTCATAGCACAGGAAGGCAGACTAAAGACTCAACAAGCCTGGACATTTTGTCACAAAGCACTGTCCACTCCATGGGCCAAACTTTGTCACAGACCACTGTATGTTCCTCAAACCCACCGAATTCCCTTAAAAATCATTTACCAAACCCCAAATCATCCACACTTCCTCATCTCCCTTTCCCCTAAGGAGTAGGGTATATACTTTTCTTTTCTTTTTTTTGGAGACAGAATCTTGCTCTGTCACCCAGGCTGGAGTGCAGTGGCACGATGTCAGCTCACTGCAATCTCTGCCTCCTGAATTCAAGCAATTCTCCTGCCTCAGCCTCCTGAGTAGCTGGTGTAGCTACTTGGGAGTAGCACTTGGTGTCGTTCACCAAGCCCAGCTAATTTTTGTATTTTTAGTAGAGATGGGGTTTCACTATGTTTGCCAGGCTGGTCTCAAACTCCTGACCTCAGGTGGTCCGCCCACCTCGGCCTCCCAAAGTGCTGGGATTGCAGGCATGAGCCACTGGACCCAGCCTAGAAGTAGGGTGTATAAGCATCTGAACCCACTAGAACGTCAGGCTGTCACTGTAATTTTCCAGTGTGCATAGTGGTGATACATTGGCATGCCTTTTCTCTTATTAGTCTGCCTTTTTGTGAGTTGATTTTTCAGTGAACCTTCTGAGGGTGAAGAGGAAGCTTGCTGGCTGCAAATGGCCATGGGCAGGTTGGGAAGGAGGTCTGAGATAGGCTGCCAGGAGGCCAGGATGATGATAGGAACCTTTACTGACTATCAATAGAGTGAGAAACGATCTTAAGTAATTCACACTAGCACATTGACCCCGACACTAACCCAGGATGCAGATAGCATCCTTAACCTCCTTTAAAAGATTTTGGACATGGGGGCACGTAGAGAAGTGGAATAGAAGAACCGGACTCTTCCCAGGCAGTCTGGTCCTGCGCACCTGGGGAGGCCACAAGCCTGGCTGCCGCTTCAGGGAGAAGAGGGGTTTCTTTAGTGCAGGGCCCTTAACTTGGGGATGGGGCCTGTGAATGGTCCCTGTTCCTGACCCTAAGTTCATTAATATATTCAACAAAGATCTACTGTGTGCCTACTCTGTGCCCCCACACCTGCCTAGGGGGCTTTTGGGGTGTGATGGTGAGCCGGCCTCCTTTGTGGGGCTCAAGATCAGAGATGGGGGAGATTGAAGGGGGATGTATCCAGAATTTCCCTTAGGGACTCAAATCCGCCCCTACCTCCTCTCCCCCAATGGAAGATGCAACTCAGGTTGGCTCTCTGCCTCCGATCTTCTGAACCTGGGAGCTGCCCTGCCCGACTACCTGGGGCTGTTCAGTGACTGTTCACATCAGGGACCTGTGCACTCCAGCAAGGGCCGCTAGACCCACCAACTCCACCTTGGGGTGGAGGTGGGCCAGCTAGAATTTGACAAGACCACAGAGAGGGCATCAGTCTCAGACAGAGGCGGGGGGACTATGGTGCTTCTCAGAGAATGAGGCCTGTCCCTGAGTGCATGTCCCACCTTTCTGGTCACCTGGGACAGGCATTCCAGTCTAAGTCAGGCCTTCCTCATGCTGAGAGTCTAAACAAGGCTCCATCAAAAGATGTTGTCCAGGTGGTGGCTTACACCTGTGATCTTAGCACCCTGGGAGGCTGAGGCAGGAGGATTGCTTGAGCCCAGAAGGTCGAGGCTGCAGTGAGCCGTGACCCAGCCCCTGCACTCCAGCCTGGGCCACAGAGTGAGACCCTGTCTAAAAAAAAAAAAAAAAAAAAGCATCTGGTGAGTTCCACCAGGGCAGGCCAGGCCACCTGCTGTGCCTCTCTCTGCTTTTATAGGAAATGGGTTCATTCTTCGTCCACCCTCACTACTCCCTGACCTGAGGCAGCAATTTAAAGCTGTTTGTTCTTGTTTTAAGACATTGTGATCACCAGGATCATAGTGAAGAAAATGCAAATAAAAACTGAGATGTTTTTCACATCTCAGGTTGGCAAGCATCTTCTGGAGTGCCAGCCTGTGATAGTGGTGGAGGTGTGCGAAGACAGGCATTCCCATGCGCTGCTGTGGGGAGAGGGACAATGGGAACACACTTTTTGGAGGGCAATTTGGTCATATCTACAAAACATACACACCTGCTTTGACTCAGCAATTCCCCTGTAGGGGAATTCACTGGGCAGTACAACCCAAAATACTTGTGAAGGAAATTTATTGCAGCACTGGGGGTGATGGTAAAAAGCCAGAAGCCATAAACATAAATGTGCTCCAATGAGGGATTGTTAAATAGTCTGCCGTTTATTCGTAAAAATGAATTCCATGTAGCCATCTTAAAGAAGGAGCTAGGTCAGTATATACTGACATGAAAAGATGTCCCAGGATCTGTTTCTTCATATATCTATTGAGTGATAGCCTTGTGCCAGTCACCATGCTAGGTAGCAGACAGAAGAGGGCCTCATCACAGCCTGAGGAGCCTTAAATGCAAAGAGCAAGTAGACAAGGATGCCCTGTGGAGGTAGAGAGGCCATGGGAAGGCGGAGACCCGAGAGAGGGGAAGGAGGCCAGGACCGGAGCTGCCAAAGTCAAGTTAGAGGAGGATGAACTGAGAACCTTGGCAATGGCTGTGCCAGTGGGAACAGATGCCAGACTGGAGAGAACTTAGCAGAAAGTGAGAGGTGAGAAATTCGACCGCAGATATAGAGAATTCTCTTTTTTTATTTTTTGAGGCGGAGCTTTCCTCTTGTTGCCCACATGCCCAGGCTGGGATGCAATGGCACGATCTCTGCTCACCATAACCTCCGCTTCCCAGGTTCAAGCAATTCTTCTGCCTCAGCCTCCTAAGTAGCTAGGATTACAGGCATGCACCACCATGCCTGGCTAATTTTGTATTTTTAGTAGAGACGAGGTTTCTCCATATTGATCAGGCTGGTCTTGAACTCCTGATCTCAGGTGATCCACCCACCTCGGCATCCCAAAGTGCTGGGATTATAGGCATGAGCCACTGCAACCTACTGGTATATAGAACTCTTGAAAGTGGAGTGTGCTTGCAAGGCAAGTAGAAAAATAAGGTGGTGGATTGGGACAGGCTTGAATATGTAGAAGCCAAAGGGAAGAATTTAATGCAATGTGTTAAGTTAAAAATATAGAAATATAGCTGGGCACAGTGGCTCATGCTTGTAATGCCAGCACTTTGGGAGGCTGAGGAGGGTCAGGAGTTTGAGACTAGCTTGACCAACATGGTGAAACCCCATTTCTACTAAAAATCCAAAAATTAGCCAGGCCTGGTGGTGAGCGCCTGTAATTCCAGCTGCTCAGGAGGCTGGGGCAGGAGAATTGCTTGAACCAGGGAGGCAGAGATTGTAGTGAGCTGAGATCATGCCACTGCACTCCAGCCTGGGCGACAGAGCCAGACTCCGTCTCAATAAAAAAAAAAAGAAAATTAAAAATCAATTAATTAATTAATTTAAAAAATATATGGAAATACATGACACATATATATTTCCATTTGTATAAACACATAAACTGTTCATATGCTGGTATATATAAAAACCCCTTTTTTCTGAAAGGACACATAAGAAATTATTAGTAGCGGCTGGTTACCTTTGGAGAGAACTAGTGGGTTAGAAGAAAGGTATGTTTTTTTTTTCTTCTTTTTATTATATACTTTACAACTCTCTTCCTCTCTCAACCAAAATTCCTAATTTTCAGGGTAATCAATTCTCCTGTGTACTGAGAGGAAAGCAATTCTACTGAAAGGAATCCAAGGAATCTAAGCCAAGCTGTAAACTGCAAATAACCCACTATCATCCCTGTCTACCCTCCCAGTGTTCTCATTTTAAAACAGCTTTTCCAGACAAACTGTGCTAGATCACAAAGGCAAGAGAAGAATTTCAGGAATGTGTGGCCACCTCTCTCCTTGCTGGGGCGTGCGTGTGGCTGACTGTGCCCAAAGGCTGGGTATGCCTGGAGGCTGGGTGAGGTCTAGAGGCTTTGTCATCAAAGCACAGCTCCAAAAATACTGATGACCTATTGTCACACCTGGTCAAATAAGTGTGAATCCTTGGGGATGGGGCCCAGACACTGTCTTTTCAAAAACCTGACTTTCAAACCAGAGCCTGAGCAGGCTCTCACCCAGCCTTGTGTTAGAATCACCCGGGGAGTTTAAACCATATTCCTGATTCTCTCACAGTTCTAGGAACTAGAATTCCAAGCTCAAGGTGTCCATGGGGTTGGCTTCCTCTAAGGCCTCTCCCCCTGGCTTGCAGAAGGCCATCTTATTGCTGTATCTTCACGTGGTCTCCACTTGGTACCTGTGTGTGTCTTTCATCTCTTCTTCTTGGATCAGCACCCACCCTAATAACTTCATTTTACCTCAGTTACCTCCCTGAACACCTGATCTATCTCCAAATACAGTCACATCTGGAGGTACTGGGGGTCAGGACTTCAACATATGAATTTGAGGAGAACACTTCAGTGAAAAACAATGTCCAAGCTCCATCATAGACCAATTAAATTAGAATCTCTGTAGATGGGGCCTGGGCATAAATATTTTTGAAGCACATGTAATTCTGGTGTGCAGCCAAGGCTGAGGAATGCCAGATAAAAGGATAACCAGGAAGGGACACCAAGAGGTAAGCAGGTTCCCCAACTCACAACTCATAACCACAGGAGGGCTGGGCGGGAGCTAGTTCAGCTTGGTTACTGAAATCAAAGGGGCTATATGCAGACAGCAGCAGGAGCTTCCTCTGTTTATAATAGTATAAATAAGCATATAATAAAAAAAGACCAAGCATGGTGGCTCATACCTGTAATCTCAGCACTTTGGGAGGCCGAGGTGGGCAGATTACCTGAGGCTGGGAGTTCAAGACCAGCCTGGACAACATGGAGAAACCCCGTCTCTAGTAAGAATACAAAATTAGCTGGGCACGGTGGTGCACGCCTGTAATCCCAGCTACTTGGGAGGCTGAGGCAGGAGAATTGTTTGAACCTGGGAGGTAGAGGTTGAAATGAGCTGAGATTAGGCCACTGCATTCTAGCCTGGGTGACGGAGCTAGACTCTGTCTCAAAAAGGAACAAAAGGATATAATAAAAAAGAAATCATGCCTTTCTTCCAACTCACTAGCTTCTTCATGAATCCCATTGTTTAATGCCATCTCAGTTTGTAGGTCAGTCTTTAAGGAGCTCAGTGAGTCTTCCTATTAATCTTAGAATAATCTGAGGCCAGAAGAATCAATCTAGAAATGAGCTTCAGATAAGCTAATGATATCACTGAAAAGAGCTAGGCGAGGAGACAAGTACCAAAAGAGACTCCCAGAAGGTGGTAAGGAGGCCTGGGGTGGTATGGCAGTCACTGTTCTGGCCTCTTGCTCTGAGAGCCCAGCTCTGTGCACCAGGGGAGGCCTTTTCTGCCTGGGGATCTGGCTGTGCAGGGATGTGATACCGGGAGCTGGGGATACAGCCTGAGGAAGCACTGGTGATGGGAGGACGCCTTGGCAGAGATGGGGGCAGCCTGAGTCTTCAGTGACGCCATCAAATCCTGGAGGTAATCAACCCCTGCAACTGCCCCATCTCTGGACTATTTGTTATAGAAGGCAAGGAAATTCTTGTTTAAACTGTTGACCTGAGGTTTTCCGTTTCTCCCACTGGAAAGCATCGTAAATGAACACAGCCAGTTACTCCAAGGCTGACTCCCAACTTTGGCTACAAATAGGACCTACTTGGCTCAGTAAGTAAGTAAGTAAGTAAATAAATAAAACAACTACTGATTTCTGGATTCCACATCCAGAAATTCTGATTTAATTGATATTGGGTGAATAAAAGGTTGACATTGTGATATAATAAGAAATATGTATTTGGTCTTTGTCCCCATTTCCAGGAACAGAGCTCCTAAAACCCTTGGAATGGAATTTCTTGAGTGATAAAGGTTAGAGGAATATCTTTTTCTTTATCTTTTTTTTTTATTTTGAGATGGTGTCTCACAGTGTCGCCTGGGTTGGAGTGCAGTGGCACCATCTGGACTCACAGCAATCTCCGCTTCCTGGGTCAAGCGATTCTCCTGCTTCAGCCTCCTAAGTAGCTGGGAATACAGGTGCCGCTACCACACCCAGCTAATTTTTTGTATTTTCATTAGAGACAGGGTTTCTCCATGTTAGCTAGGCTAGTCTTGAACTCCTGATCTCCGAAAGTGCTAGGATTACAGGCGTAAGCCACTGCACCTTGCCAGTTAGAGGAATATTTTTTATTATTCATAATAAGCCTCTTTCAAACATCAGGAGCTACTGTTAATGAGCTGACTCTTGGAGGATAAGGGCTGGTTGCCCCAGCATCTTGCTTGGATGAGAGGGTCGTGTTAGCGTGCATCCAATTGAAGAGGCCACCCAAACAGTGTTTGTGTGAGCAGCAAGACTGTTTATTCACCCAGGTGCTAGCGGGCTGAGTCTGAAAAGGAAGTCATCGTTAAGGTAGAGGGCAGAGCAGGTTGTGTAGGCTGGGGCAACAAGTGGAAAGTTACAGCTCAGGGTTGGTTGTTGTTGACTCAGTGGGTTGATCAGTTGGCTGGAACAGGAACCTGTTGTCCTTCTTTGTGGTCTTCTTATTGTTTCAGACTTTCAGGCTCCAGGGAGCCATGTGGAGGCATACGTGTGGGTTGCAGAATTCATAATGGCTTGACAACAGTGCTGCCATCTTTGGGGCACCTAACAAGTGGGAACTTTCAACCCTATCCCCTGGTCCTCCAAGGAGGGGAGGAGGATTGGAGACTGACTTAATCACCTGTGGTCAATGATCTAATCAATCATCGCTATGCAATTAAGCCGCAGAAACTGCAAACAAAGGGTGTTTGAGAGTTTCCAGGTTGATGACCACAATGAGGAGGTGGAAGGCTGCTGTACCCAGAGAGGGCATGTAAGCTCTGCAGTGCCCACCCCTCACCCTTGCCTTGTCCATCTCTTCCATTCAGCTGGAAGAGATGAGTTGTAGTAGTAAATAAAGTGATTTCTTGAATTCTGTAAGTGGTCCTAGCAAATTATGAAACCCAGGAGAGGATTGTGATTGATAGTCGGTTAGGATTGTGGGTGGCTCCTAGGATTGTGACTGACGTCTGAAGTGAGGACAGTCTTGTGGGACTGAGCCCTTAGCTTGTGGGGTCTGCAGTAACCCTGGGTATTTAGTGTCAGAATTGCTTAATGTGATGGGGAAAAATATACATTTGGCATCAGCAGTTTTGTGTGAGAGTAAAGAAAAGCAGTTGGTTTTCTTTTTGGAAATGCACTGGGGATGTATAAAGCTGGCATGTGGCTGAGAGCCTCTGCTGTAGCATTGGGATATGCGAAGGAACACAGATGCTGCCTCAGAGCCCCTTCCAGCCAGAGCTGGGCAAGGGTGGCTTTAGGAGAAGCTGGGCAAGGTCCCTCTGTCTGCCAGGGCAGGGCAAGGCCAGCTGTGCAAGTGCGTGGGCAGTTCACAGAAAACCCTCCGGCTGGAAGGAGCTCCGTTTCCACTTAGGACCAGGGGTGCACCTGGCATCTGGATAAAAATGACCACATTTCCTCATACATAAGTGGTCTCACTTCCTCATCAGCAAGAGGAGCTAGTGTGCGGTGTATGTTGTGTGTGTTGTGGGGAGGTAGCCGCGTTGCACTTTGATTTGCAATAGATAGAAGTACAGGTTTCCCAGGATAGGGAGGGAAGGCAGACCACGGTGAGTCCGTGCAGGCCGATCTCCAACAGACTTGGGTCTGTGCTGTGTGCATTGAGGTCTCCCCACCCAGGAAAGGAGACCGGCTCTGCTCCCCAACTCGCAGAGACTTAAAGGCTGCAAAGGGTTTGGGTGGCTGCAGAGACCGAGGGTGAGAGGGACACACACGGGAACTTCAGGGATAGGAAAAACCATGGTCACCTCAACGCAGTGCTTGCAGAAGGGCCCAGGTCCCGAGTGGTGCCAGGGAAGTTTTCGCCGACGTCTGAGAGCACAGCTGTTGCGGTGGAGATGCGGGCTTGTGTCGCTGCCCGCAGGGTTGGGAGCCACCTCCCTTTCCTGCACGGACTTGTGCTGCGGGCTGTGACCGGGACACCCCGCCCTCTTCTCACTGTTCCTACTCTTGCTCTGTAAGTGTCCCTTTAAGTGTTAGCGGGACTCACATTCCCGAGAGTCCCCTGGCCTCAGTGAGGACAGCTGGCCCCGTCTTTGGGGTGGTCAGGATTGGGAGGGGCAGTTACGTCATTCAGTTGTTCAAAGGACGAGGAAAGGATCCCACAGGCACTGGATGAGCTCCCAAATGCTTATAACGTCTTAGGGAAAGAAAACTGAATTGCGTAATGAGATTGGAAGGTAATTAAAGCTGAAGCTGTATAATGCTAGTAATAAGCCATTAGGTGGGATTGAGGAGCGAGAGGGGAAAGCCTGATGGAGAAGCAGGACCCCAGCTGGTGTGGAGCGGCCGCGGGCTTTGCCCCAGGCGAGCCCGCCGAGTGGGCGCGGTTTGACCTGGCAGGACTGGCCGGGGGTGGATCCCGGGGGTCGGGGTCGGTAGGTGGGCGTGGTTTGGTGGGGCGGGACCGGCCGAGGTGCAGGAAGGTGACCCCGAGCGCCCCGCGGGAGACGCCTGGAGCGAGCTGTCACGGAGTGTGACCAGGGTGTGGAAGGTCTCCGAAAGTCCAGAAAACCCGGGAGCGACAGGAACACGCAGACACGGACTCACGCGTCCCGACGTGGGCAGACCTATGTACTTTATGATGCGGCTCTGCCAACGCCCTTCCTCCAACCAAGCGCGGCCGCCAGAGTCGTGAGGTGACAGCTGACGCAGTGTGACGGACACAGAGTAAATACGACTACCAGTAAATGGGCCAGGCACTTCCCGCGTTCCTGCTGGCTGCGGGCCTGGGCTCCTCGGGTCCGTGACCCTCCGCCCGGTGGGCCGTGCCGCTCCACCGGGCGCTGAACCCCGATCTCCCCAAAGCGCGCTCACCGTCTGGCTGACTTTGCAGCACCCTTTGCCCAAACCACTCCCAGGAACCTCCTGCCCAGACCCCGCAGTCTCCACTCGACCTTAAGTGCCTCCTCAGGGCACTGTCGCCTGGGGGTCCATTTTTGCCAGTTCACTGTGTCTTTACTGGTATTGTCTGCCAACGGTTATTCATCATTTTCACTCTGAGTGGAGACTATTTCACATTATTCTTTCATGTGGTTTAAAATTTAATAACGCTTTTCGTTTCCCCCAAATGTTATTAGAAGCAAAAACATATATGTGTATGTATATATGTGTGTGTGTGTATATATGTGTGTGTGAGTGTGTGTGTGTGTGTGTGTATATATATATATATATATATATATATATACACATATGTGTTTTGTTTTTTTAGACAAAGTCTCACTCTCTCGTCCAGACTGGAGTACACTGGCACGATCTCGGCTCCCTGTAACTTCTGCCTCCCAGGCTCAAGTGATTCTCCTGCCTCAGCCTCCCCAGTACCTGGGATTACAGGCCCGCACCACTACCACCCAGCTAATTTTTGTATTTTTAGTGGAGATGGGGTTTCACCATGTTGGCCAGGCTGGTCTCAAACTCTTGACCTCAAATGTTCCACCCGTCTTGGCCTCCCAAAGTGCTGGGATTACAGGCATGAACCATGGTACCCAACCTTTATATATTTTTAATATTTTATTTTACTTACTTATTTATTTTTGAGACAGAGTCTCAGGACTCCAGAGGCAGGCGGGCAGGAGTGCAGTGGCGTGATCTCAGCTCACTGCAACCTCCACCTCCTGGGTTGAAGCGATTCCCCTGCCTTAGCCTCCAAGTAGCTAGGATTATAGGCACCTGCCATCATTCCCAACTAAGTTTTGTATTTTTGTAGAGACGGGGTTTCACCATGTTAGTCAGACTGGTCTTGAACTCCTGACCTCTTGAACTTCTGTAATCCCAGCACTTTGGAAGGCCAGGGCAGACGGAACACAAGGTCAGTAGTTCAAGACCAGACCGCGCCCGGCCACATGAACAAACTTCTAAAGGTCCAAAAGGGAAAAGGAAATTTTCCTCTCTCCAGGTTGGGCGCGGTGGCTCACACCTGTAATCCCAGCACTTTGGGAGGCCGCGGCAGGTGGATCACAAGGCCAAGAGATCAAGACTGTCCTGGCCAACATGGTGAAATCCCGTCTCTAAAAATAAAAAATAAAAAATAAATTTAAGAAAAGTTTTCCTCTCTCCTTTCATCCAGTTACCCCAATGCAATCACTCTTAGGCTTCTTGGTTATCCTATGAGAAATATCCTATGTACTTGTGAACATTCATGAATATATATATTTTTTCACATAAATGGTAATATGCTATATTCACTACATGTTGCTTTTGTCACTAACATTATGTCTTGCGGCATCGTCTGTATCAGTATACGTAGTCCTGCCTTTTTCTTTCTTTTCTTTTTTTTGAGGCAGAGTCTCACACTGTCACCAGGCTGGAGTGTAGTGGTGCAATCTTGGCTCACTGCAACCTCCGCCTCCTGGGTTCAAGTGATTCTCCTGCCTCAGCCTCCTGAGTAGCTGGGACTACAGGCACATGCCACCAAGCCCAGCTAATTTTTGTATTTGTAGTATAGACTGGGTTTTGTCATGGTGGCCAGGATGGTCTTGATCTCTTGACCTCATGATCCACCCGCCTTGGACTCCCAAAGCACTGGGATTAACATGCCCGGCCTCTTTCTTTCTTTTCTTTGGGGACAGACTCCATCTGTTGCCTAGGCTGGAGTGCAGTGGCAAGATCTTGACTCAGAGCAACCTCCACTTCCTAAGTTCAAATGACTCTTGTGCCTTAGCCTCCCAAGTAGCTGGGACTACAGGTGTGTACCACCACTCCAGGCTAATTTTTGTATTTTTAGTAGAGACGGGGACGGGGTTCGTCATGTTGGCCAGGCTGGTCTCAAACTCTCTCAAAGTGTTGGGATTACAGGCGTGAGCCACTGCACTCAGCCCTCTTTCTTTTTTAATAGCTGCATACTATTCCATTGTGCAGATGTGCATGTGATCATTTAGCCCGGCCACTATTGATGAACATGTGGGCCAAACAATGTCCCAATGAATATGCTCATGAGTACCTAGGTTTGCACTTACACCGGTTTATCTAGGATAATTAGGGAAGAATAGAATCCCTGGATTTAAGGGTACATATATATATTTCCAATTTTGACATTGTCAAATTGCCTTTGTAGAGGCTGTACCAATTTACATACTCACAAACAATAAATGAAGTGTCATACTTCTCACACCGTCAGAAAGCTAGCATGTGTTTTGATCTTGCGGCAAACGCTGTTTGCTCAACACTCATCCTGGTCACAGCGTTCTGCTGGGTGCTGGGAGCATGTGGGAGGCTGTGATAGGGAGCAGTCCTTGCCCCTGGGTGGCCTGAGGGACCTCCCCTGCTGGGCAGAGCAGCCCCATGAGATCGGCAGCAATGTTCAAGTAAGTGAGGTTCACAGAGGGTGTGTGGATTGCGGGTGTTGGTTTCCTGCTGTTCTGGTTTATTTTAAATGGCTATCAGTTTGTGGAAAGGGTTGTATGAAAGTCACAAAAGAAAGGAGGAAATGGTTCAGAGGGCAAGGGAGGGACAGGGACAGAATGAGGACAAGGGTAGAGTAGAGAAAGGGTTTCTGGAGTCATCAGGTGCTGGAGAGTGGGGAAGAACACAGAACACAGGGAGAAGAGAGAAAGTTTTGGGTAAAAAATCCAAATACAAAATCTAAACCATGAGCGAAGATTTGGTTTTTTAAAAATGCCTGGACAATTTCACAGAACAGTTATTTTTAGAGGGGCTTGTAGTTAATTTCTTAAATTTTAGAATTTCCTTGTCTCCCAGCCTCTGGCTTTCTTATCTCAATATGTTTTTATTTTTAGTTTTTGGGTGGTTTCGCTCTTTTTGCTCAGTCACATGGTGATTGGACATTGATATCTTGGGGACCACTGGCAGTGTTGTAGGGAGCTGGGAGAAAGGTGCAAGGGCCCTGGATTCTTGTTGAAGCAAGTTAAGCCTTGAGCCAGTGGCAAATGGAAGTTCTACAGGAGACTGGACACCCTTGATAAACCAGGGCTCCTCAGAGAGGAATTGGTTCTATGGATGGGGCAGGGAAAATACAAGATGGGCCTGAAATCTTATGGTACCAAAATATAAGAAGTGCTTAAAAATCAAATGGGGGGCCAGGTGCAGTGGCTCACACCTGAAATCCCAGCACTTTGGGAGGCTGAGCTGGGCAGATCACCTGAGGTCAAGAGTTCGAAACCAGCCTGGCTAACATGGTGAAACCCCATCTCTACTAAAAATACAAATATTAGCTGGCTGTGGTGGTGTGCTCCTGTAGTCCCAGGTGCTCAGGAGGCTGAGGCAGGAGAATCGCTTGAACCAAGAGGTGGAGGTTGCAGTGAGTGGAGATCACGTTACTGCACTCCAGCCTAGGTGACAGAGTGAGACTCTGCCAAAAAAAAAAAAAAAAAAAAAAAAAAACAAATCAAATGGGGACTACGAAAAGGACACAGGGCTCAGCATGCAGGAGCTCATGACATTCTGAATTATAACCCCCAGAAGTCTTTGTTGATCTAAATAAATAACTGAATGAGTCACTTAATTGAGTGCATTGAGCCCTATAAGTGCCCAGCAAGGCACACAGACACGGATGTGTAAGCTCATGGCAGCTATGAAAAGAAAATCTTTCTGAGTGAAAAAAATCAAATATTCTCTATGTGGAAGAGGAGGCTGCACTTAACGGACAAATATTTTATTAAACATTTATGGGACTATGAGCATTATTTTATTTACATAGGCATATTTAATACGTAAGCTCTTTCCTGTTCAAACCAGCAAGTTTAGGATTAGAAATGAAAACAACTTTATGTGCATTTATCACATCTATAATGGGTTTAAATTTAAATACTGAAACTGGCCAGGCTCAATGGCTCACGCCTGTAATCCTAGCATTTTGGGAGGCAGATTGCTTGAGCTCAGGAGTTCAAGACCAGCCTGGGCAACATAGTGAAACTCCGTCTCTACAAAAAATACAAAAAGTTATCCAGGCATGGTGGAATGTGCCTCTGGTCCCAGCCACTCAGGAGGCTGAGACAGGAGGATCACTTGAACCAGGAAGGTGGAGGTTACTGTCAGCCAAGATCATGTCATTGCACTCCAGCCTGGATAATAGAGTGAGACTCTGTCTCAAAAAAATAGAAAGAAAAAAAATAAAGTACTAAAATCAATTGACTTAAAAACATGATTTGAGCTTGTTTCCCCAGCCTGGGCAACACAGCAGACCCTATATCTGTATCTCTGTATTAATCTTTTTTCTTTTTTCCCCTAGAGTCTTGCTCTGTCACCCAGGCTGGAGTGCAGTGGGACAATCTTGGCTCACTGCAACCTCCACCTCCTGGGTTCAAGCGATTCTCCTGCCTCAGCTCTCCTTGGCTTCCCAAAGTGCTGGGATTAGAGGCATGAGTCGCTGTGCCCAGCCTGTAGGTCTGTTTTTAAGATTAATATGGCTGGGCACGGTGGCTCATGCCTGTAATCCCAGCACTTTGGGAGGCCGAGGCAGGCAGATCACAAGGTCAGGAGATCGAGACCATTCTGGTTAACACAGTGAAACCCCATCTCTACTACAAACACAAAAAATTAGCCGGGTATGGTGGTAAATGCCTGTAGTCCCAGCTACTCGAGGCTGAGGCAGGAGAATCACTTGAACCTAGGAGGTGGAGGTTGCAGTGAGCCAATAGTGCCACTGCATTCCAGCCTGGGTGACAGAGCAGAAAAAAAAAAAAAAAAAAAGAGAGACAGGGTCTTGCTATGTCATCCAGCCTGGTTTTGAACTCCTGGCCTCAAGCAATCCTCCCACTTTGACCTTCCAAAGTGCTGAGATTACAGGTGTGAGCCACCTCAACTTGCCTGTGTGTATCTTTTTTTTTTTTTTTTTTTGTGATAGAGTCTCACTCTATCACTCAGGCTGGAATACAGTGGCACAATCTTAGCTCACTGCAACCTCTGCCTCCCAGGTTCAAGCAATTCTCCTGACTCAGCCTCCAGAGTAGCTGGGATTATAGGCATCCACCACCACACCTGGCTAATTTTTTGTATCTTTAGTAGAGACGGGGTTTTACCATATTGACCAGCCTGGTCTCCAACTCCTGACCTTGTGATTTGCCCGCCTCAGCCTCCCAAAGTGCTGGGAGGACAGGCACGAGCCACTGTGCTTGGCCCCGTTGTGTATCTATTTAAAACCCGATAAGCCAGGCGCGGTGGCTCACCCCTGTAATTCCAGCACTTTGGGAGGCCGAGGTGGGAGGATCACGAGGTCAGGAGATTGAGACCATCCTGGTCAACATGGTGAAACCCTGTCTCTACTAAAGATACAAAAATTAGCCAGGCTAGGTGGTGCGTGCCTGTAATCCCAGCTACTCAGGAGGCCGAAACAGGATAATTACTTGAACCCTGGAGGTGGAGGTTGCGGTGAGTTGAAATCATGACACTGCACTCCAGACTGAGCGACAGAGTGAGACTCTGTCTCAAAAATAAATAAATAATAAATAAATAAATAAACCCCATGAATTCATATCCACACTTGCGAGGCTGATCTTGCACCACAAGTTCATCCTAGCCTCAATTGTAACTTATTTGTCCAGCTGTGAGAAACCTGTGTCTCCTCATCCACAGTACATTTACTGTCTTCAACCGGAGTGGATACCTGCCCCTGTGAGAAGAAAATATACCCCTGCACTGTAGTGTCTGCGTGCCATTCTTATGGTCCTGGCCTGATGGGATCCAGCCACAGAACTGCCTTCCAAAGTTCCTTAGGTCAGGAGATTTTTTTTTTTTTTTTTGAAACAGGGGCTGACTCTGTTGCCCAGGACAGAGTGCAGTGGTGCAATCATGGCTCACTGCAGCCTCAGACTTTCCAGGCTCAGGTGATCCTTCCACCTCAGCTTCCTGAGTAGCTGGGACTACAGACATGTGTCACCATGTCCAGTTAATTTTTCTGTATTTTTAACAGAGATGGAGTTTTCACCATGTTGCCCAGGCTGAATCAGGAGATTTTAAATGACAACATGAACGAACCAGAAAACAGAAAAAATAGTGATAGAAAAAGCCTGGGTGGGGAAGCGGGGTAAAACAGAAGGAAAATGACTCCACAGGGTCTTGGGACCAGCAGTATCTGACTGGGAAACTGCTCCACATTTGTGTCTGTGACCCATCTTTTCAGAGTGTAGCGTTCTGTTTGGTTTTCAGTCTTGAGGAGTCACAGAGTTGCTTTTTTTTTTTTTTTTT
>NW_016107446.1:5060110-5066193 GCF_001604975.1 Cebus imitator
TTTTTTTTGAGACAGAGTTTTTCTCTTGTTGCCCAGGCTGGAGTGCAATGGCGCGATCTTGGCTCACTTCGAACTCCACCTCCTGGGTTCAAGAGATTCTCCTGCCTCAGCCTCCCAAATAGCTGGGATTACAGGAATGCACCACCACAGTTGGCTTATTTTGTATTTTTGGTAGAGATGAGTTTTCTCCATATTGGTCAGGCTTGTCTCGAACTCCTGACCTCAGGTGATCTGCCCACCTTTGCCTCCCAAAGTGCTGGGATTACAGGCACGAGTGTTGCCTATTTCTCGTGGCAACAGCAGGAAAGGCCCTCCTGAGGCCCATGGTGCCCTGTGGATGAGATCTCGGGGTCCAGGCCTTGGCAACCCCTCCTTGGGACAAGCTGCTGTATAGACCGGGCCTTGTTCCTCAGAGGAACCCTCTGATGGCTTTGGCTCTGTGAAGGCTCTCCAGTGAATACTTGTCCTTCCTGGGCACATTGTCAGGAGCATGATCCCTGCAGTCCCCTGACAGGGGCAGCTTCCTATGAGCTGAAAAAAGATCCAGCTGGAGCCCTACTTTTCCTTTAGAATAAATGTAAAATTGTTTCCTCTTCCTCAACACTGTCCATAGCCTCCTTTCCTGGCTGACATTTTCTCCTTCCTTCCTCTCTTCCTATCTTCTTTCTCTCTATCCCTCTCTCTCTCTCTGTCTCTGTCTCTCTCTCTCTCTTTCTTTCTTCAAAGTTTTGCTCTGGTTGCCCAGGCTGGAGTGCAATGGTGCTATCTTGGCTCACTGCAACCTCTGCCTCCTGGGTTCAAGCAATTCTTCTGCCTCAGCCTCCTGAGTAGGTGAGATTATATGTGCCTGAGACCACGCCCAGCTAATTTTTGTATTTTTAGTAAAGATGGGGTTTCACCATGTTGGCCAGGCTGGTCTTGAACTCCTGACCTCAAGTGATCCAGCCACCTGGGCCTCCCAAAGCACTGGGATTACAGGTGTGAGCCACTGCACATGGCCTAGAAGACATTTTCTAGGAACCTGTTACCTCCACCTGAGAATCTGGTAGGGAGTAGTTAGGAACAGCCCTGAGAGCTGCAGACAGGCTTTTGGAAAGACCCAGGCCGCATGCCTGGGCAGCAGAGAAAGGGCAAGCTTGCCAAATAGGTGCACATGGGTTGGAGAACATGTGACATTCCACAGGTCTCCTAGACGGACTTTGCAGCCTGAGTTCTAACTTCGTTTTTCAAATCCATTGAGGACAAATAACCGGGTAGAATTTACATTTAAACTCGGCACGTTTATCTTGTGCTAGCATCTGGGGTCAGCAGGCATAGAAGAGCAGAGAGGTAAGCAGGCAACAATTCCTGGTGAGATTTGTAAGGAGCTGTAGCATATTTTCAATACCTGCTTCTCATTAGCAATGACAAAATCCAGCCAGGCCTTCGACTGAGATTTTCTTCCCTGCTACATTCTGGTTCAGCAAACTCTAAAAATTCCTTCTGCCAAATGCTGTCTTCTTGCCTTCCCGGATCATCTCTGCTCAATTTCTAAAAGCATAGTCAAGCACTTAAAGGGAAATTTCATCCATATGGGTTAGATTATCTACACTTAACTCAGAAATGCTGCTCTTTTATAAGAGTTATGCCATTGCCAAGTATCTCTGAACAACAAAATGTTTTTCCCAAAAAAAGTGATAACTGAATTCCAAACATTATGCATTTTAGGGAGACATGAGACATTGGAGA
This sequence comes from Cebus imitator, assembly GCF_001604975.1. Taxonomy (NCBI): domain Eukaryota; kingdom Metazoa; phylum Chordata; class Mammalia; order Primates; family Cebidae; genus Cebus; species Cebus imitator. The sequence continues at coordinate 5,061,839 of NW_016107446.1, forward strand.
CATTGGTTCGGTCTGGAAAGGCAGGACAACACAGGACAACTGGAAGTCTGGGGAGGGCTTCCAAGCCATAGGTAGACATGGGTTTGGTCCAGAAGGCGGGACAACTCCAAGCAAAAGGGAGACAACTCAGGAGGGTGCTTCCAGGTCACAGGTAGGCTAGAGACAAATGGTTGAATTCTTCTGAGTTTCTGATTAGCTTTTGTAACTGAGGCAATCAGATACGATTTTATCCCAGTGAGGAGAAGGATGACTTTGAATAGAATGGAAGGCAGGTTTGTGCTAAGCAGTTCCTAGCTTGACTTTTCCATTTAGCTTAGTGATTTTGGGGCCCCAAGATTTGTTTTCCTTTCACAGTATTATTATTAATTAAATTATTAGCATTCTCCTGTCATATGTGACAAAGGCGACCACCCAGGGGCAGAGGAATCCCAGAGTCTGTTGAAACTGAGCAAGTTGCTTAAGGCCACATAGTGAGTGAGGGACCGAGCCAGGCTTGCCTTCCAGGAGTTCACCATCACCAAGCTCGTGAGAACCACCTTGAGTATGGGAGTGGAGTGAGGGGTGCGAAAGAATTTGTTTTTTCCCTTTACCCCACCTTCTTCCTTCTTGTACACTTAGTAACCGGGGAGTTCTGGACATTGACCTTGTGATTCTGTTCTCAGCCTAGTCCTGGCTTTGTTTTCTGTTTCTCATGCCACCCATGGGGCACCTCCTAGGTTGGGGACAGCCAGTTCTACAGGTTTGACAATGTTCAACCATAAACACCAGAGCAATCAGCTCTGTCCTACTGCAAGGCAGATTCTTCACAAATGACAGAGTACAGACCTTAGGTCTCTCTTGGCACTACAGAACTCTGGGCTGAAAATACGTGGGAATGATGGGAAGCGTTTACAATAGCCCTTGCCAGAAGCCTAGCAAGTGTGCTTAAAGAAAAATGGAAAAATGCACTGATGTTCAAGTAACAACCAGGCCCCATCAGCTGTGGATTATTGGGAGAGAAATTTCCCTTAGGTGACAGATTTCTAGTGGATATCACATTAGCAATAGTGGTCTCAGTCTAAACGTGGGGACATTGGACACAGCCACACAGAACCACAGGTCGGTGATCAGTCATTGCCGCCAGGCATAAGGCTGCATGGACCTGGGCCTGGTGGGGCTGGTCTCTGAGCTCACTCAGGCTTGTTCCCAGGGCTCTGCTCTGAGCTGGATCCAAGCAGGAATGCCCAGAACTACCCTGCACTTGGCTAGGGCAACTTAGCCTCAGGGGCCAGGCTAGGTCTAGAACAGATTTCAGAGTTCCACCGGCCCTCCGGAAATGGGACTTGGGGGTACCTCAGGTGATCTCCTGGGTTGCAAGCTCTGGCTCCTGCTGCCCCCACCTGCCCCGACCTGTCCCCAGAAGGGGTAAGGAGGGGATAGGGAGGGACAAGCAACCAGCGCAAAAATCTATAGAGTAAAACAGAAGCCTCTGTGGGGGCCCTGGACACATGCAGCCCTGTTTCCACCTCCATCTTTAGGCCCCCTGGAAAGTTTGCCATCAGTTTTCAGTTTCTGCCTATCAAACCCAAACCCATCCCTTGCACATTTTAGGTTTTTGTGTTCTGAATAAGGAGTGCATAAAATGTGGCAGCAGAAAGAAGGCAGGCACAAAGGGCCACATGTTGCCTGGTTCCATTTAGGGAAACTGTCCATGATAGGCAAACACACAAAACAGAAGGCAGAGAAGGGGTTGCCCCAGGCTGGGTACATTAGGGAGGGTGCTGGGGTTACAGCAGAGGGGTGGCAGATCTCCTTGGGGTAATTAAGTGTTCTAAAGTGGTTATGGTGGTGGCAGATGCACAAGTCTGAGAATAGACTCTGAACCACTGAGCTGTTTACCTTAGGGGGTGGTTTTTATAGTATGTGAATTATATCCCAATAAAAAACAAATGTGAGAGCAGAGCTGACAGAAACAACATCCAAGCTGAGAGGCCGTCTGCTTCTCTCCTTGTTAGGAAGGTCCCTGGGTTTTTGTTTGGTTTTGGCTCAGCTGGAGGCTGAGGCCTTGCGGGAGAAAGCGAGGAAACCTGAGGGAGGGAGGCCCACTCTCCCTGCTGTGGCCTGGTGCCATTTCTCCTTTCCCTAAGTCAAACATTTGGGTTTCCAGCAAACCTAAAAAACACATAAACTATGTGGCTTGTCAGAAGGTAGTAAATGCTAAGGACGAAAACAGAGGCACAGCAGCTGGACGGGGCTGGAGGCACAGGGTGGGGCGTGACCCATGCCAGCTCCACTGGGGGAGGACAGGCATGGAGGGAGCGAACCCTGCAGCCCACAGGGCACTGAGGCCTGGCATGCAGGGTGGCCTGCACAGAGGAAGCAAGGGTTAGTTAACAAGGAAAGGAGGCCGACCAGGGCCAGGCAGAGCAGCGGCTCCTGTGAGGCAGTCTTCCCCTTGTCTTTCTCATTCTGTATTTTGATGCATGACATCTGGGGGCCTTGCTGGCCTTAGAGGGCTGAGCCCCTCCCAGGGCTCACTCATTCCTAGAGATAGTAAATCTGCAAATCAACCAATCCAGGGCCCATACTCTCAGTCACCTCCAATGTCAGCCTCTGACTTCAGGTCACTATCCATCTGCCTAACCACTCCAGGACTAGATACCAGACAACCAGCCCCTGTGCCCAGAGCCCCCAGAAATGGTCCAAACCAGCCAATCCCAAACCTTCTTACCCCGCCTCTTTCCTGCTCCCTCTGCCTCTGGGCTGACCCTGCCCCTTCCTCCAGTGGCCCCAAGGGTGTGCTGAATCAGTCTTTTTTTTTTTTTTTTTAATTACAACTGTGTCATAGTTATCTTGGTTTTCCCTGGAAACAGAGGTGGGGCTGCTTAGGTGATGATAACCTGTTCATTCCCAGACCTCTGCTCAAACATGAGTATGTCTCTCTGAATCCCCACCCATACCCTACAGCCTAACCTCAGAATAGCATGATAGTTATATCACAAAAATAGCAAACAAGGACAGTCAGATTTGGGGGTAGGACTAGGAGAGGAATGTTCAAAAAGATATGTCATTCTGAGTCATAGGGTTTTAGGATTAACAAAAAACCACTTGAGAGTTAAAGTAATAGGAAAAATAAATACGTATTAACCAAACAACAATGGCACTAATTAAGATCCAAATGTTAAAATAGTTGGCCAGACGGGAAACTGCTGAGCTCCTAGCCATTTACCAAACGCTGGGATTTGCCGGCCGATGTTAGTAATCACTGAGCCTTGAGCTGTAAGCATTTTATATCACATTCTGCCACGGAGCTGCGGTGTGCAACTCTAATCAAATAGCACTGTGTCTTTGGAGCCCTGTCTGTTGCCTAACATGGTATGTTCACTTTCAGTCAGACACTGCATACATTTAAAAAACAGGTTTTTATTTTCTGTATCTTATTTTATTGTTTTGTATTTTAGTAGAGACGGGTTTTTGCTGTGTTCCCCAGGCTGGTCTCAAACTCCTGAGCTCAGACAATACCTTGGCCTCCCAAAGTGCTAGGATTACAGGCTTGAGCCACGGCACCCAGCCTTCCTGTATCTTATTTTATTTTATTTTTTTGAGATGGAGTCTCGCTCGGTCACCCAGGTTGGAGTGAAGTGGCAGGATCTCGGCTTACTGCAACCTCTGCCTCCTGGGTTCAAGTGATTCTCCTGCCTCAGCATGTCAAGTAGCTGGGATTACAGGTGCACACCACCATGCCCGACTAATTTTTATATATATATATATATATATATATATATATATATATATTAGGTTCTGGGATACATGTAAAGAACATGCAGGATTGTTGCATAGGTATATACATGGCATGTGGTTTGCTGCCTCCATCCCCATCACCTATATCTGGCATTTCTCCCCATGTTATACCTCCCCTACTCCCTACCCGTCTCTGTCCCTCCCCTAGTCCCCCACAACAGACCCCAGTGTGTGATGCTCCCCTCCCTGTGTCCATCTGCTCTCATTGTTCAACACCCGCCGATGAGTGAGAACATGCGGTGCTTGATTCTCTGTTCCTGTGTCAGTTTGCTGGGAATGATGGTTTCCAGGTTCATCCATGCCCCTAACAAAGGACACAAACTCATTGTTTTTTTATGGCTGCATAGTATTCCATGGTGTATATGTGCCACATTTTCCCTGTCCAGTCTATCATCAATGGGCATTTGCATTGGTTCCAAGTCTTTGCTATTGTAAACAGTGCTGCAATGAACATATGTGTGCATGTGCCCTTATAGTAGAATGATTTATAATCCTTTGGATATATACTCGGTAATGGGATTGCTGGGTCAAATGGAATTTCTATTTCTAGCTCCTTGAGGAATTTCTTTTTTTTT
>NW_016107446.1:5068099-5080738 GCF_001604975.1 Cebus imitator
CAGGCTGGTCTTGAACTCCCGACCTCAGGTGATCCGCCTACCTTGGCCTCCAAAGTGCTTGGATTACAGGCATGAGCCACCGAGCCCGGCCTCAAATTGTCTCTATTTGCAGACGACATTATGGTGTATTTATAAGACCCTATCGTCTCAGCCCAAAATCTCCTTAAACTGATAAGCACCTTCAGCAAAGTCTCAGGATACAAAATCAATGTGCAAAAATCACAAGCATTCCTATACATCAATAACAGACTTAAAAGAGAGCCATCAAGAACTAACTGCCATTCACAATTGCTACAAGGAGAATAAAATACCTAGGAATACAACTAACAAAGGATGTAAAGGACCTCTTCAAGGAGAACTAAAAACCACTGCTCAACAAAATAAGAAAGAACACAAGCAGATGGAGAAACATTCCATGCTCATGGTTAGGAAGAATCAATATTGTGAAAATGGCCATCCCACCCAAAGTAATTTACAGATTCAATGCTATCCCCATCAAGCTACCAATGACCTTCTTCACAGAACTGGAAAAAAACACCTTAAACTTCATATGGAACCAAAAGAGAGCCCACATAGCCAAGTCAATTCTAAGCAAAAAGAACAAAGCTGGAGGCATCACGTTACCTGACTTCAAACTATACTACAAGGCCACAGTAAGTTTTGTATTTTAGTGGAGATGAGGTTTTACCATGTTGGCCAGGCTGGTCTCAAGCTCCTGATCTCAGATGATCTGCCCGCCTTGGCCTCCCAAAGTGCTGGGAGCTACTGCGCAGGTCTATTTTCTGTATTTTAATTGTACTTCACCTTGTAGTTTGTTTTTCCAGCTGAGACTTCCTTCTTTTATCTAACACATACTGTCAGAATTGTATTCCTAAAAGACCACCTTGTAACGTCGTCCCTCTGCCCCAAAATGGAGGTTGCCAATTACCTGTTGATTAGGCCCAAACTGAGTAAATCAGCTCTTGTCGTTGAGAACTGGTGGACACCATGAACAGCAACACTATAAAATGGGCTGGAGCTGCCAATCACTTCTCCCACTGCCAATCATTTCTCCCACTGCCAATCACTTCTCCCACTGCAGGAGACTACCTAGGCTGAGGGTGGTGGGTCAAATTAACTGATCCCTCTGGCCAGAGTTTATTGGCCCTGGGGTTGAAATTTGATCCGTCAGGTCAGCCAGAAGATCCCTCCCCCACATCTAGAAGTGGGCTCAGAAACCTCTTTTTAGTGAGCTTTGAACAGAAGCTGCTCCCCATTCCCTGCTGAGCTTTGCACAGCACAGAGAACTGTTCAGAAAGGAAGGAATAAAAAGCATGGGCCTAGCATGATGGCTCACGCCTGTAATCCCAACACTGGGAGGCTGAGGTGAAAAGATCACTTGAGCCCAGGAGTTTGAGACCAGCCTGGGCAACACCGCAAAACCCCATCTCTGTAAAAAATTTAAAAAAACTTAGCTAGGTGTGGTGGCAAGTACTTGTGGACCCAACTACTTGGGAAGGCTGAAGTGAGAGGATCGCTTGAGCCCGGGAAGTTGAGGCTGCAGTGAGCTATGATCACACCACTGCACTCATGGGCAACAGAGAGACCCTGTCTCAAGAGAGAGACCCTGTCTCAAAAAAAAAAAAAAAAAAAAAAAAACCCAGAAAAAAAAAAAAAAAAAAAAAAAAAAAAAGTAGTGCCAGTGGCGGTGGCTCACACTAGTTATCCCAGTACTTTGGGAGGCAGGCTGAGGTGGGTGAATCACCTGAGGTTGGGAGTTTGAGACCAGCCTGATCAACATGGAGAAACTCTGTCTCTACTAAAAATACAAAATTAGCCGGGTGTGGTGGCACATGCCTGTAATCCCAGCTGCTTGGGAGGCTGAGGCAGGAGAATTGTTTGAACCAGGTATGCGGAGGTTGCAGTGAGCAGAGATTGCGCTATTACACTCCAGTTTGGGTGATAAGAATGAAACTTTGTCTCAAAATTAAAAAAAGTTAAAGTAGACATGCATAAAGGGCATCAAGACTCAACAAGAGAAACAGCAGCAATTCAGTATAAGTCAGAATCATACAGGATGCTCAAACCCCTTTAGGGATTACAATATGAAACAATGAGAAATTATTATTTGGCCAATGATACTGGCAAATTAAAAACAAAATGGAATATATGCAGTGAGGGTGGATGGATAGGCAGGAAGATGCTTAGTTAGATGCAGATAGCGTGGGGCTTCTGGGTGGCTTTCTTGCTACCTTTCAGGGTGCCGCTGAAGCTGGCTTGGTCTCTGTCCCTGGATGAGATTCCATCTAGCTCAAGCTCTGTGACTGGCCTGAGCCCCAGGATGTTGTGTGGAGCCATTCCAGAGCCAGGCCTCAGGCAGACCCATCCCTGGGCCTTAGGCAGAGCCTTTCTGGTTCAGCGCATCGGACTCCCAAATATGAACTTGGGGGTGCGAGTTCAGGCCTCAGTCCCCAAGGAGGTCTCGGACTCTTACAAGAATGGAGCCACCTCCTCCACAGCCCTGCCAACCCGGGTTTTAGGAAATGGTTATCTAATGCACATTTCAAATCCAAACTTCTAAAGTGGAAATCCTGATCTCAGCCCCTCAAAGAAAATAACAGTTTCCACCTGTACCTTTACCAGAGATGGGGCAGGTAATGGTACTCCTAGTTGCTCAGTTGCTCAAGAGACAAACCAGTGACCAGAAGCTTGGTGTCATCTGGGTTCCTCTTAGATTCACACCCCATCTATTAGAGTATTCTTCCAAGTACATCCAAAATTCAGCCACTTCTCATGACCAACACCTGGTGGGAGCTGCTGGCACCTCTCACCTGGGCTAGGCCGGAGGCCTCCTCGCTGCTCTTCTGCCTCTGCCCTTCCCCCAGTCCCCTCCCCTATCTACTCTCAGAGCAGCAGACCAGGAGCTCCTTGTGTGATGTAAATTAGGCCATGTCACCCTCTCCTCACACCAGCATTGCTGCCCATTTCAAGCAGATGTGGAGCCAAAGTCTTATCAAGAAGGAAGTGAAGGAAGGCCACGTGACTTCTCCAGTGCTGCTTCCACTGCAGCCCTCTGGCCCTGCTGGTTCTTGGAGAGGCCAGGCTCAGCCCTGCCCTAGGGCCTCTGCATTGGTCATTCCCTCTGCCCAAGATGCCCTTTGCTCAAAAGTCTTCGTGGCTACACCTTTTCCTCCTTTAAGACTTGGTTAAAGGCCGGGTGCAGTGGCTCACGCCTGTAATCCCAGCACTTTGGGAGGCCGAGGCAGGTGGATCATGAGGTCAGGAGTTCAAGACCAGCCTGACCAACATGGTGAAACCTCGTCTCTACTAAAAATACAAAAATTAGCCGGGTGTGGTGGCACACACCTGTAATCCCAGCTACTCAGGAGGCTGAGGCAGGAGAATTGCCTGAACTTGGGAGGCGGAGGTTGCAGTGAGCCAAGATCATGCCACTGCACAGCAGCCTGGGCGACAGAGTGAGACTTCATCTCAAAAAAAAAAAAGACTTGGTTCAAGCCTTTCCACCAAGTCCTGCCTTGACCTCTGCCCTCCCCAAGGCCTCCAGCCCCCTGCAACCTGCTCTGCCCTCCCCTATGGCACCACTTCCCTCTGATAGCCCATATAATTCTGTTATTTATTATGGGCATTGTCTGTCCCCCACTTCTTTGACTTATGAAGGCAAAGGTCGTTCTTTTGTCCACTGAGGGATTCTGAGCACTAGAAATGAGACTTGGCACACAGTAGGCACTCAATAAGTATTTGTCTGATAAGTGAATGAATGAATAAGCAATGGCTGTGAGGTTACTTTCGATACGAGGATGGAGCACCTAGGGGTTCTTCACAAAGATGGGGCGACCAGTGGGCTGCCCCTCACTTTCCACAGCAGGAAGCCTGGCCCTGCACTGAAACGAGTCCCCTAGAGGTGCCCAGGTTCAGCTCCACTGTGGGAGGTGTGCCACCAGGGCTGCATGACACTGTCACAGATGTTGAGCTGGAGAGGAAAACCCACCAGCTGCTCACAGTACAACTGCCAGGAAAAAGAGAGCTGGAGGGACAAAAGGAGACATTACATCTTATTCTCTTTTATTCTGAATTGCTGGGATTTTAATGTCTAACAAATTCTACTTTTTTGATAAAATAATCCATAATTTATTTACAGAAACATATTTTAAATTTAGATTTACTGCCTAGAAACCCCTTGCAGGAAATTGATGTTTTCTCTAACCAATGACATGTTTTGGAGTGCTTTCTTAAGGTTAAATTCACATTTCAAAGTGTTTAGAAACTGTAGCACAATTGCTGACAAAAAGAACCCAAATGTTTTTTTTTTTTTTGCCTTCTATCTTCTATGACTGACATCTGCTTCCACTTAGATTTGACACAGCACCATTCCTTCCCCAACTTATCCTAAAGAAACCCAGGGGAGGCAGTGCTAAGATTATGGGCCTGTTGGAAAGCAATCTACACTGATTATACCCTTAGCCAGGCTGACATTCAGCTGTAAATACCCATGTGGCCAAATGAATTATAAAAATACTGACACAATTCTGTATTCATAGGTACCTCTCTGTGGCTTCTGAGCCCTCCAGATTCCTCTTCTACCCGCCCTGCCCTCCCTATCATCCTGTGAGCCAGCCACTGCAGGGAGAACAGGGCCCAGCAGGGATGGCTCTTAGGCCCGCATCCGCCTGTTCTGACTCGTCAGCGCCCATTGCGGGCTGGTTGCTAAATAGTTGGAATAGCCCTCTGCCCATTTAAACCCCCTTTTCTTCTAGTGTTCGGAACTCTTTAGTCTTACACTTATTTTTCTCTGTCAACCGCACCACTTTAAAGTGTTGAATAAATACCTAAATGTTCAGATTTAAATAACGCAATGCAGAGCTTCTTGTTTGAACTGCTCAGATAAGCTCTCCTTGGCTGCATTGCAGGGCCCAAAGCCTGCCCTGTGGAAAGTGGCATAGAGCCGCCCACCCAGGTGAAGGTGTGCCCTGGACCACAGGTAACAGCACCACAGCAGTTCAAGTGCCATTCTGTGCTGAGGAAACATTGGTCTGGGCTTAGAGAAACCTACTTGGCATCAGTTCTGAGGTTTTCCTTTGTACCTCCAAAGCAAGACCCCAGGTCAGGCCCAGTAGCTCATGCCTGTAGTCCAAACACAATGGGAGGCTGAGATGAGAGCATCACTTGAGCCCAGGAGTTTGAGACCAACCTGGCAAAACTCCATCTCCACAAAAATTTAAAATGTTTTTAGATGAAAAAAATGAAAAAAACTTTAGCTGGGCATGGTGGCACATGCGTGTAGTCCTGGCTACTTCTGGAGGCACGTATCTATAGTCCCAGCTACTTGAGCCCGGGAGGTTGAGGCTGCAGTGAGCTATGATCTCACCGCTCCACTCTAGCGTGGGCAATAGAGTGAGATCCTGTCTCTGAAAAAAAACAAAACAAGGCCGAGTGTGGTGGCTCACATATATAATCCCAGTAATATGGAAGACAGAGGCAGGCTGCGGATCGCTTGAGTCTAGGAGTTCGAGAGCAGCCTGGGCAACATGGTGAAACCCCATCTTTACAAAAAATAAAAAAATTAGCTGAGCATGGTGGCACACGCCTCTAGTCCCAGCTATTTGGGAGGCTGAAGGTTGCAGTGAGCCTGGCAGGCAAAGGTTGCAGTGAGCCAAGATTGTGCCACTGTACTCCAGCCTGAGCAACAGAGTGAGACCCTGTCTCAAAATAAATAAATTAATTAAATTAAAAAATAACAAAACAAAGCCAGGTGTTGTGGCTCATGCCTGTAATCCCAGCACTTTGGGAGGCCAAGGTGGGTGGATCATCTGAGGTCAGGAGTTTGAGACCAGCCTAGCCAACATGGTGAAACCCAGTCTCTACTAAAAATACAAAAATAAGCCAGATGTGGTGGTGGACACCTGTAATCCCAGGTACTTGAGAGGCTGAGACAGGAGAATTGCTTGAACCTGGGAGGCAGAGGTTGCAGTGAGCCGAGATCGTACCACTGCATTCTAGCCTGGGTGACAGATCAAGACTCCGTCTCAAATAAATAAATACATTTAAAAAAACAAAAAATAAAAATAACAAAACAAAACTTCTGCTTTGCTACCTGCTCCTAGGAAGACAGCTGGCGCTGCCATCGTCCAGCATAAGGTTTGGAGTCTGAAGTCCCACTGCGATAGCCAGCGCCTGTGGTTTGCAATCCTGCTGCCCCTCACTCTGTCACTCTAGACAGACCACTGAACCTGGCTGAGCTGGGATTCCTTATCTAGAGAGTGGAAATAATCACAGCACCTACCCTGTAGGGTTGTAAAGACGAAACAAGATAATGCAGGTAACAGCCTTGGTACTGTGCCTTCCACAAGGGAAGGGCTCATAAAAGCCATCAGCTCTAGCACATTATCATTTACATATGGAGGGAAGGTCTTTGATCATATTTAAAACAAATACTTGTATAATTAAGAGTGGGTAAATTAGAGAAACAAAATAATTTTAAAAGTGATTTACTTGCTGGGCACGGTGACTCACACTAGGACTATGGGAGGCTGAGGAGGGCAGGTCACCTGAGTTCCGGAGTTCAAGTCCAGTCTGACCTACATGGTGAAACCCTGTCTCTACTCAAAATACAAAATTAGCCCGGCATGGTAGTGCATGCCTATAATCCCAGCTACTCAGGAGGCTGAGACAGGAGAATTGCTTGAGCCTGGGAGGCGGAGGTTGTAGTAAGCCAAGATCGGGCCACTGCACTCTAGAGCAAGACTCTGTCTCAAAAAAAAAAAAAAAGTGATTTACTCTATTCATCAGTTGTATGTGGATTCTGGCTCCCATTGCCTATTTCTAACATGAATTTGTATGAAATTACGGCTTTAAAATGAAATTTGGAGATGCTCAAAAGTATGCCTGTGCTAAGCCTGGTGTCGGCACAAGGTGGGGCTGAGGGCTCACCTATGTGAGGTGCCAACGTCTCAAGGAAGTCAGAACCAGTGGCCATGTGTCCAGACCCTGGCCTGCAAGGTCCCGGCAGCTGTGGCTTTGGAGACCCTACCAGGTCCATCTGATGAGTCCTACTGTCAACCACCATCAGCAGAAAGCACGGAGTCAGGACGAAGCCAGCAGAGCATGGGAAGCAGAGAGCTATAGAGGGGTGAGAGGAGACCTGAGGAAGGATGGGCTGAGCCCCCTGGGACCTTTAGCTGTATTGAAGCAGCAGCCTTGGCAGGGAAAGTAGGACGGAAGATGATTCCTGAGACAGCAAGATGTGTTCATAATAGGAAGGAGGTTCTGCTCTGCTAAGGCGGCAAGGTAGCCAGTTTATGGGACATTCTCTCTGGTTGAGGTGCCTGTACCCTGCGCTGAGAGGCCTCCTCCCTATGCCCTCTCTCTGCCTGCCCACGTCCAGTCCCAGGGCTTCAAATGCTGTCTGTAAGCTGGTGACATATTTGCATAGGTTTTCTGAGTTCCAGCTTCCTATCTGCCCCTGGGGACCTGATATCTCCTCACGGACATCTGAAAAGCAGCAAAACCTTGACACGGCTGAGCGAGAACTTCAGTCACCCCCGCAACTGCAGTAACTCAGGCCGGCATTCTCTCTGTCCTTCTTGGGCCCGCTTCTTCTCACACCCTATAAATCTTGTCACCATTTCCAAACTCTTCACATCCAACCATTCCTACCATTGCCAGGGGTGGGACGGAGCAGACCACCCTGTCCCTCACCTGAGACCCCGCAGGGGCTCCTCACTAGCAGCCCACAACTGCCCTTGCCCCCACAGCTTCTCTGCACAGCAGCCAGGGGAGTCTTACAAAGTCAAATAAGCCACTTCTTGCTTCACAAACCTCCAGTAGCTTTCGCCCTTGATAACCCCCCACATCCTTGCCTACATAGTTCTGAGGCCTGCAGGACAGGCTTACCATAGCTCTGTGCCCTCTCCTTCTGTGCTTTGATGCCCACTGGCTATGCAGAAGTCTGAGGAAGCTTCACTGGCCTGCCCTGCTTTCCAAGAAGCTATGCACCAGCCTGTCCTGGCTTCTGCCTGAAATGCTGCCCTGGAGACCCCTCAGCCTGCCTCCTCCTTGCTCAGATCACACAACCACGGGAGTGCCTTCCAGACTCAGGGTGAAGCAGCCGCTTTGTCTTGGTCTATTTTCTCTTTTTTTAAAATTGGAGTTCGCTCTCGTTGCCCAGGCTGGAGTGCAATGGTGTGATCTCAGCTCACCGTAACCTCCGCCTTCCGGGTTCAAGTGAGTCTCCTGCCTCAGCCTCCCAAGTAACTAGGATTACAGGCATGTGCCACCACACCTAGCTAATTTTTGTATTTTTAGTAGAGATGGGATTTATCCATGTTGGTCAGGCTGGTCTCAAACTCCCGACCTCAGGTGATCCACCCGCCTTGGCCTCCCAAAGTGCTGGGATTACAGGTGTGAGTTACGGAGCCAGGCCGTCTTGGTCTATTTTCTCTTCTGCATGGCATTTAGCACCTGAAAGTGTTCATTATGTGTTTATCAGCTGTTGAGCCCACTTTAGTGCAAGCCCTTAAGGGCTGCCTGCAGTCTTGGCTGCTGCTTGCTTCTCCCTGCCCTCCGACCCACCACTAGGCCATGTTCCTCAGGCCCAGAGTCTACACTGAAGTGCGTCCTGCCTGGCTCCTTCCCTGTAATTGGAGCTGATGCGACCAGCTAGTTCAGAGTTTGGGAAGAGGATGATTTGCATCCATTTTGTCTTTGAACAAATCTCTACTGACTACTGGATTTTTCTTTCCTCCTCAAATGAAAGATTCCATACCGTACCTGGCTGAAGGCCGGGTGCAGTGTCTCATACCTGTAATCCCAGCACTCTGGGAGGCCAAGGTGGGTAGATCATTTGAGGTCAAGAGTTCGAGACCAGCCTGATCAACATGGTAAAACCCTGTCTGTACTAAAAAAACAATCAAACAAAAAAACAAAAAAAAATTAGCTGGGCATGGTGGTGGGTGCCTGTAATCCCAGTTATTTGGGAGGCTGAGGCAGGAGAACCCCTTGAACCTGGGAGGCAGAGGTTGCAGTGAGCCAAGACTACACCACTGTTTTCTAGCCTGGACAACAGAATGAGATTCCGTCTCAAAAACAAACCAACCAACAAACAAAAAAACCCAGCCCTCCTAGAAATCTCTTCCCCAGTGGGCTAAGGGCTGCCCAAGTGACAGGCCTAGAATGGAGAAAACCAGAGTCAGTGGTCAGATGGATTCTGCCGGCCCTGCCTAACTCTGGCCACTCATTCCCAGGCCAACACCAGAGCATTGCCCTCTCCAGGGCCTATGTGTCCTGTGCCCTCACCCCCAGGGCCATGTAGAACTTTAATGGATCCTGGACATTTTTGCCTTCCTGGGCCCCTTCCACTATAAAAAATTATACTTTACGATGACATTGGTATCAAGGCAAATCTAATCCAGGCTGATTCATGATTATATACTCATTATTATTATATCTCCTCATTTTTCTTCTGATTTTAAAAGAAATGAAAATGAAAATCCTATTCATGGGCCCCTAAAGCAAGTCTCATGAGCCCTATGCTGTGCACCAGAGGGTGAGTGGGCTTTGCTTCGCTCCCTTGCATGGCCGTTCGTGGGTGGATGGCACCTGAGACAAGGAGAAAGCTTCTGCTTGATGGAATACGAAAAAAATCCAATTTGAGGGTACACCTAGGAGAGGGCCAGCCCAGCCCTGCTTTAAACTTCCGCAGCTTTCTTCCGCCTGGGTCTCTTGAAACTCCCCTCCCCTTGAACTTGCCACCTGACATTTCACATTCAGACCGTTTTTCCTCCAGAGCAGGGTTTCTGGAAGCATGGTGCAAACACACTTGGGGGAGGGGAGGTGCTGAACTGCAAATTCTGAGTCCCACCCAGTTAGGAATCTCCAGGACAGGTTCAGCGTTCTGCATCATTAATAAGCTCTCCAGGTGAGGCTTAGGGCCACTGAAGTTTGAGAAAAGCTCCCTGAAGTCTAAATGCAGTGATCACTTCATCCCCCACAAAGGACAGCCTTGATTAGGATGTAGAAGCCACGCAGGGGCAGATGGACCAGAGGGGCCAGCAAGGGCTGAGTTTGAGTTCCAGAAAGTGCGTCTGAGCTGAGCAACAAGGAGACCCACGCAGCCTCTCAGTGCTCCAGCTTCTTCAGCTGGAAACTGGGAATAACAGCACCCACTTCATTGGGTTGGAAATAAGTTGAGACAGAATTTGTGTTTGGTAAACGGTGAGGAGAATGTTAGGGACAAGCTCTGCAGCAGTGGTTCTGGTCTTGGGGTTCTTGACCTTCTGGGGTCCCTGATCCTTGTGCCCAGAGAGTCCATGAGATCAGGATAAGAACACTCAACAGCTAGGAATGGAAGAGAACTTCTTCAGCCCAATAAAGGGCATCTGCAAAAAGCCCACAGCAAACATCATGACTGAAAGCTTTCAATAACTGACTGATTGATCGAAAGCTTCCTCCTAAGATCACTCTCTTTTTGCTAGTCTCATACTCAACATGATACTTCCGACACTAGATGTGTGGGTTTTCCCCGTGCAACAATTCTCCAAGGGACACCAGCTGGATGTCAAACAGTTTAACCCAGTTCTGACACTGTCTACCTGGAGTTGGCATCAGATCCCACAGGTTAAGGACTCAGGCCCACAGGACTGCCCCCACTTCAGATGCCCATCACAAGTAGTAGGTAACCCACAACTACATGGAAGTTCTTTTTCCTTTTTTCTTTTTGAGATAGGGTCTCGCTCTGTCACCCAGGCTAGAGTACAGTGGCGTGAACCCAGCTAAGTGTAGCTTCGACTTCTGGGGCTCAAGTGATCCTTCCACCTCAGGCACTTGAATAGCTGGAACTACAGGCACGTGCCATTACACCTGGCTAATTTTTGTGTGCGCTTTTTTTCTTTTTCTCTTTTCTGTTTTTTCTGGAGATGGAGTGTCGCTCTGTTGCCTAACCTGGAGTGCAGTGGCGCCATCTCGGCTCACTGCAACTTCCGCCCCCCAGGCTCAAGCAATTCTCCTGCCTCAGCCTCCTGAATAGCTGGGACTACAGGTACACGTCACCATGCCTGGCTAATTTTTGTATTTTTTTTTTTAGTAGAGATGGGGTTTTACCATACTGGTCAGGCTGGTCTCGAACTCCTGACCCACCGCGGCCTCCCAAAGTGCTGGGATTACAGACTTGAACCACTGTGCCTGGCCTCTTTTTCTCTTTTGTTAAGTTTTTATTTTATTTTATTGTTTTGAGACACAGTCTCACTCTGTTGCCAGGCTGGAATGCAGTGGTGTGATCTTAGCTCACCTCAACTTCTGCCTCTTGGGTTCAAGTGATTCTCCTGCCTCAGCCTCCCGAGTAGCTGGGACTACAGGTGTGTGCCACCATGTCCCAATAATTTTTGTGTTTTTAGTAGAGATGGGGTTTCGCCATGTTGGCCAGAATGGTCTTGATCTCTTGACCTCATGATCTGCCTGTCTCAGCCTCCCAAAGTGCCGGGATCACAGATGTGAGCCACTATGTCTGGCCTTTATTTTAGTTTTATATTTTTTTGAGACAAAGTCTTATTGTATTACTCAGGCTGGACTGCAGTGGTGCCATCTTGGCTCACTGCAACCTCTGCCTCTCATGTTCAAGCAAGTCTCCTGCCTCATCCTTCGAGTAGTTGAGTCATCACAAAGCAACAATAATCAAGACAGTGTGGCACTTACACAAAAATAGACCTATAAACACATGAAATAGAATCAACAGTCTAGAAATAAACCCATGCAGCTGTGATCAATTGATTTTTCAAGAAGCATGCTGAGACCATCATTCAGTGACACAAAAATAGTCTTTTCAACAATGGAGTTGGACACTTAGCTCACACTAGAAACAAAAATCTATTCAAAAGGAATCAAAGACGTAAATGTTAGAAGTGAAACAAGAAAACTTTTTTTTTTTTTGAGATGGAGTTTCGCTTTTGTTGCCCAGGCTGGAGTGCAAAGGTGTGATCTCAGCTTACCCCAATCTCTGCCTCCCAGGTTCAAGCGATTCTCCTGCCTCAGCTTCTCAAGTAGCTGGGATTATTGGCATGTGCCACGACTCCTGGCTAACTTTGTACTGTTAGTAGAGACGGGGTTTCTCCCTGTTGGTCAGGCTGGTCTTGAACTCCCGACCTCAGGTGATTCACCCGCCTCCACTTCCTAAAGTCTGAGATTATAGGCGTGAGCCACCATGCCTGATGAAACAAGAGGACTCTTAAAAGAAATTACCTTGGATCTGGGCAAGGTGGTTCACGACTGAAATCTCAGCACTTTGGGATGCTAAGGTGGGTGGATGGCTTTTAGCTCAGGAGTTCAAGATCAGCCTGGGTAACATTGTGAAACCTTGCATCTACATAAAGTCCAAAAACTAGCTGGGTGTTTTTGGTGGCTTGGGCCTGCAGTACCAGCTACTCAGAAGCCAAAGTTGGAAAATTGCTGGAACCCTGGAATTGGAGGTTGCAGTGAGCCAAGATCACGCCACTGCCCTCCAGCCTGGGTGACAGAGTAAGACCCTGTCTCAAAAAAAAAAAAAAAGAAAAAAAATTAAATTAACTTGGATTTGGCAAAGAAATTTTAGATATGACCTGTTCTTAGGTATGATTTTTTTTCTTTTCTTTTCTTTTCTTTTTTTTTTTTTTT
>NW_016107446.1:5080810-5081864 GCF_001604975.1 Cebus imitator
TTTCTTTCCTTCTCTCTTTTATTTTCTTTTCTCTTTTTTTCGAGACAGGGTTTCAACATGTTAGCCAGGATGGGTGTTAACCAGGATGGTCTCAATCTCCTGACCTCGTGATCCGCCCGCCTCGGCCTCCCAAAGTGCTCGGATTACAGCAGTGAGCCACCGCGCCCAGCCTAGGTATGATTTTACAACCTTGGATTTAGCAAAAGTTTCTCAGATATGATACCAAAAACACTACCCCTTCTCCCTCCAAATAGACAAATTTAATTTCTTAAAATTTTTTTAAAAAAATTGTGCTTCAAAGGACACCATCAAGAAAGTGAAAAGGCAACCCACAAAATGGGAGAAAATATGTCAAATAATATATCTAATAAAAGACTTTTATCCAGAATACACAAAGAGCTCTTCAAACCAACCTTCAAAAGACAAATAATCTAATTAAAAATAAACAAGGGATTTGAACTGACATTTTCCCAAGATATACAAATGATCAACAAACACATATAAAGATTCTTGACATCTTTAGTCATTGGGAAAATGCAAATGAAAACCACAATGACATACTGCTAGTGTAACTGCTAGAATGGCTGTAATTTTAAAATGTGGAAAATAATAGGTGTTGTCAGGAATGTAGAGAAACTGGAACCCTCACGCACTGCTGGTGGAAATGTAAAATGATACAGCTACTTTGGAAGACAGTCTGGTGGTTCCTCAAATAATTAAACATAGAGTGACCATCTGGCCCAGCACTTCTACTCTGAGGCTATGTGCCCAAGAGACATAAAAACACAGGATGATATAAAAATTTGTATACAAATGTTTATAGTAGCATTTTTCATAATAAACAATAAATGGAAATAACCGAAATGTTCATTATCTGATGAATGGATTAAAAAATGTGGTATATCCATACAATGGAGTATTACTCAACCATGAAAAGGAACAAAGTGCTAATACATGCTACAACATGGATGAACTTAGAAACATGCAAAATGAAAGAAGCCAGTCACAAAAGACCATATATTGTAGGATTCCTTTTTTTTTTTTTTTTTTTTTT
>NW_016107446.1:5083535-5096712 GCF_001604975.1 Cebus imitator
AAAAAAAAAAAAAAAAAAAAAAATGGCAATGTGTGGGCTTCATCCCAGACATATTGAAACTCAATCCCTTTCACAGGTAAGACCTGGGTATCCGGGTCTTTTAAAAGCCCTAGAGGCGATTCTTATGCACCTTGGTGGGCTGAGAATCACTGTAACTCCGCAGTGAAATAATACAGTTTACCTACTGAAGTGCAGGTCTGTAAGAAGTTGGCATGCTAAATGTAAATTCTGGAGGCAGGGATCCAAGCACTAAATAATGCTGTTATTGTTTATAGTTCTGATGAGACTGAATCTGTCATTTCATCCAATCTCCTTAGTTTTCACATGTGTAAATATAACTCCAAAGATGTAAGTTGCCAAGGTTGCCTGATTTGCTCTTGTCCCCAGAAGATCTGGGCGTCTCCTCAGGCTGGGATCTCACAGCAGGGCACTGCTCTCTGGCAAAAGCCCTCCCTCTCCCGATTGTCACTGGCCCAGCCCCAGGGGAGGGCAGCCCTTCTAGCACAATGCCAGATGTGGGCACCTTTCTAGGGAGACCTCTCCTCACCAGGCTCAGCAGCCTTGCTCGCTCACAATTCAAGGCACAGATGCCACCAAGAGGGCTTGGGCAGCATCACTAAGATCACACAGAATGTGCTGCTACGATCAGAATGTCAGCTGCCCTAAAACAAGATGGGGCAACTGCATTTCTGGAACTGCCAGAAACGTTAATTCATATCATTACTACAGGCTCCTTTATGAAGACTTCTGAGTAGATACTGGTTAGTATCTAAAAGGACATTAAAAACCTCTCTCAGAAACACAAACGTTCTTTTTTGTACACGCTGCAGCTTTCTTCCTTTGCACCCTCTCCTAAGGAGGCAAAGCCAGACATGTTTCCTCCGCAGCTAAATGCTGTTATACCAGAAATTCCATGCTGCGCCACAGGCTGATGGAACACGGGCCGTGTGATTTGTTTCCAAAGTGGCAGACTCATAAAAGCCAAGCCTGTGCAGAAACCCGCTGGGCATGCATAAAAAATAATGAGATCGGGGCTGCCTCAGCAGGCAGGTATCAGAGCAGAGACAGAATCAGAATTGCGGTGCTGGAATTTGCTCAGTGGTGCCTTTTACTTGTCCATTTAAGGCCCAGAGATTTAAAAAACCAGCATTGATTTCCAAGGCTGCACAGCTAGAGGCAGAACCAGGATGAGGCCATCAGGAGAGGTGGTGGCTGTTTTGGTCTCCCAATTCTGTGTTTTCCTTGCAAATATCAATCCACCACTTTTTAACTTTTCTATTTCTTTCAGTTTTATTTTATATATGAATATGTCAACTTCAGCCCTAGATGCTAGATGCCCGCTAGTGTCCACCAGTCAGAGGGAACACCATAACCCCATGGGTGCAGCTGGCAAGGTGTCCCTACAGCTAGGGGTCTCCTGAATGAACAGCTGCCCTGCCCTGATTCCCTCCAGCCTGTCCATGGGCCACTGATCTCTAGGTGGGCTCTAGGTGGTCTCCACGGAGCCCATTTGGCCTCAAGAATCCCGTGCAGCCAGTTGGCTCAATTAGGGATTTAGGCAACACATTTACTTCTGTGGGAACACAAGGAAGTCCTTTTGCTTGAAGTCAAATGATCTACAGGCTTCAGTAAGGCGTGTGTGTGTGTGTGTGTGTGTGTGTGTGTGTATGTGTGTGTGTGTGTGGACTAGGGTGGAGAGAAGGATGGCAGGTTAAGAGGCCATCCAGGTTAAAACTGATTTTAGAGTTGGCTGAGCTGAGAAGGTTGCAGCCTTGCTGCTGGCAGCAGGTCCTGGAGCCCTACAGACTTGTTTGCCACCGTCCTGGAGCAAAGCCCAGAGAACTTGTTGAAGAGCATCTTGAACCTGCTTGCAGGACACCTCTCCTTTCATAGAGGAGTTAATCTACACCAAGATCTGCTGGCCCTAGGCCAGACACGGAAAGAGGCAGAGCCCAGAACTGCTCAGGCTCAATGTGAACATGCTCATAGCTGGAAGGGAGGGTCCATGGCTTCTCTAGTGTTTCTAAAATCCTCTCCCATCTCCGTACTGTTCCCAAGGTCAGAACATTCCCCATTGGTCCTTCTCTCTTCTTCTTCTTTTATTATTAGTATTATTTTTTGAGATGGAGTCTCACTCTGCTGCCCAGGCTGGAGTGCAGTGGCACAATCTTGGCTCACTACAACCTCTACCTCTCGAGTTCAAGCGATTCTCCTGCCTCAGCTCCCTGAGTAGCTGGGATTACAGGCGCGTGCCACCATGCCTGGAAAACTTTTGTATTTTTAGTAGAGACAGGGTTTCACCATGTTGGTCAGGCTGGTCTGGAACTCCTGGCCTTGTGATCTGCCCGCCTCAGCCTCCCAAACTGCAGGGATTACAGGCATGAGCCACCATGCCCGGCACAATTTTTATTTTAAGTTCTGAGGTACATGCAGGATGTGCAGGTTTGTTACATAGGTAAACATATGCCATGGTGGTTTGCTGCACAGATCAACCCATCACCTAGGTGTTAAGCCCAGTATACATTAGCTGTTCCTCCTAATGCTCTCCCTCCCCCAACCTTTCCCCCGACAGGCCACAGTATGTGTTGTTCCCTGCCATGAGTCCTTGTGTTCTTATCGTTCAGCTCCTACTTATAAGTGAGAACATGCAGTATTTGGTGTTTTGTTCCTGCATTAGTTTGCTGAATATAATGGCTTCCAATTTCATTCATGTCCCTGCAAAGGACATAATCTCATTTCTTTTTATGGCTGCATAGTACTCCATGGTATACATGTACCATATTTTCTATCATAGATAGGTATTTGGGTTGATTCCATGTCTTTGCTATTGTGCATAGTGTTTCAGTGAACATGCAGTGCATGTACCTTTATAATAGAATGATTTATATTCCTTTGGGTCTGTACCCAGTAATAGGATTGCTGATTCAAATGGTATTTCTACTTTTAAATCTTTGAGGAATCACCACACTGTCTTCTACAATGTTTGAATTAATCGACACTCCCATTAACAGTGTAAAAGTGTTCTTTTTCTCCACAACCTCACCAGCATCAGTTGTTTCTTGGCTTTTTAATAATTGCCATTATTATTTTTTTTGTTGAGACAGAGTCTTGCTCTGTCACTCAGGCTGGAGTGCAGTGGTGCGATCTTGGTTCACTGCAACCTCTGCCTCCTGGGTTCAAGTGATTCTCCTGCCTTACCCTCCAGCGTGGCTGGGACTACAGGCTTGCGCCACCATGCCCACCTAATTTTTGTATTTTTAGTAGAGACGTATCATCCCATCTTGGCCCGGCTGGTCTCAAACTCCTGACCTCAAGTGATCCAACAGCCTTGGTACCCCAAAGTGCTGGGATTATAGGCATGAGCTACTGTACCCGGCCAATAATTGCCATTCTGACTGGTGTGAGATGGTATCTCATTGTGGTTTTAATTTGCATTTCTCTAAGGATCAGTGATATTGAGCTTTTTTTCATATGTTTGTTGGTTGCATGAATGTCTTCTTTTGAGAAGTATCTGTTTATATCCTTTGCCTACTTTTTTTTTTTTNAGCGGCAGGTTGGTAGGCTGCTCTGCTGATCTTGGCCGGGCTCGCTCTGCTTCTGAGGATCACCAGCTATGTCTGTCCACTGCACCAAATGGCCTTGGGTAGAAACACTGGGTGACTTGGCTCTTTGGCATCCTGGCTCTCATTCTCTGGGGCTAGCCTGGGCATGTCCTCATGGTGAAGGCAGGAGAGCAAGAGAACAGTGGAGATGTTCAAGTGATTTTTCTTTTCATTTTTTTTTTTTTTTTGGAGTTTTTTTTTTTTTTTCTGTTTTTTTTTTTTTTTTTTTTTTCCTGTAAATTTGTTTAAGTTCCCTATAGACTCTGGATACTAGACCTTTGTCAGATAGATAGACTGTAAAACTTTTCTCCCGTTCTGTAGGTTGTCTGCTCACTCTGCTGATAGTTTCTTTTGCTTGTGCAGAAGCTCTTTAGTTTAATTAGATCCCATTTGTCAATTTTTGCTTTTGTTCCAATTGCTTTTGGAGTTTTCATCATGAAATCTTTACCCATGTCTATGTCCTGAATGGTATTGCCTAGGTTTTCTTCTAGGGTTTTTATAGTTTCGGGTTTTACATTTAAGTCTTTAATCCATCTTGTGTTAATTTTTGTCTAAGGTTTAACAAAGGGGTCCAGTTTCAATTTTCTGCATAGGCTAGCCAGTTCTCCCAGCAACATTTATTAACTAGGGAATCCTTTCGCCATTGCTTGTTTTTGTCAGGTTTGCCAAAGATCAGATGGTTGTAGGTGTGTAGTCTTATTTCTGAGTTCTCTATTTCATTCCATTGGTCTATGTGTCTGTTTTTGTACCAGCACCATGCTGTTTGGTTACTATAGCCTTGTAGTATAGTTTGAAATCAGTAGCGTGATGCCTCCAGCTTTGTTCTTTTTGCTTAAGATTGTCTTGGCTTTTCAGGCTCCTTTTAAATTCCATGTGAATCTTAAAATATATGTTTCTAATTCTGTGAAGAATGTCAATGTTAGTTTAATGGGAATAGCATTGCATCTATAAATTACTTTGGGGCAGTATCGTCATTTTTATGATATTGATTCTTCCTATCCATGAGCATGGAATGTTTTTCCATTTGTTGTGTCCTCTCTGATTTCCTTGAGCAGTGGTTCTTGAAGAGGTCCTTCACTTCCATCAATCCTTTTCTTATTGGACACAGTTTGCCAGTTTTCTTGCCAGCATTTGCACCTCTCCTCCCAGAAGCTTCAGGACGCTAGTCTGCCTCCAGGGAAGTCAGGACTTTGTGGCAAGACTACAAAGATAACAGAAGAGGAAATGTGTGGTCTTTACTTCCAAGACTCCAAAAGGAGGGAGGGCATAGAGGGTATGCCAGGCCAGAGGCAGCTGGGTCTGGGGACTCTACCCCCAAAGGGGTTTTTGGATTGGGGTAACTGGAAACAGTGTAAGGCCTCCCCTTGGGGGAGGTGAGGCGAACCTGAGTCAACTGAGGAGGAAGAACAGGGTGATCAGAGACTGCTGGCACCTTGGTGGCAGTGCCCGCTCACTCATGGGCTACCTCCCTAAGTACTTGCTGAGTGGCCATCCTGTGCCAGGCTGTGCTCTAGGTACTGGGGATTCTGCAGTGACAGAACAGAACAAAGCCCCTGCTCCCATGGGAGCACATCCCTGATAGGAGGATGATAGTGAACACAGAGGTGACTTAGCCCTCCCCTCCCCCTTGGTTTTTACTCACTTGCAGGAGGATGTCCTCCCACCTGAGCCCAGAAACCTCTTGGGGTCCTAGTGTACTCCTGGATTCCCATGAGCTCCACATCCACTCTACAGGGTGAGGGTCTTGATGCCAGAAAGTGGAGGGGGTGGAAGAGAAGGAGCTAGTGCCTGGTTGCGATGGTTTGGACAGGGGAGAAACCCCTCATGCTTGGGTATCAATAATCACCTTATCCAAATTGCACTTTGGTGTGGTGCCGTGGACTTTCATTAGTGGGGAGATGAACTCCCTCCCTGTGCACTGGCATTTCCTCCTAATGTCCTGCCAACCTGGGGATCTGTGGAAAGCAGCGGTATTTTTAGCCAGGACCACGTTCAGGACCTCTGTCACCTCATTCTGTCAGTCTTCGTGCTGAGGACTCTCCGGAGAAAAGTCACTGTTTATGGTGCTAGGAATGGCACTTTCTCTGAGCACTGCTTTGAGCTTTATATTTTTATATTGCAAGTTACAAAACTGAGGTCTTATCTTTTTTGTTTATTTTTTTTGAGACAGAGTCTTGCTCTTTCCCCCAGGTTGGAGTGCAGTGGCGTAATCTCAGCTCACTGCAACCTCCACCTCCGGTTCAAGCGATTCTCCAGCCTCAGCCCCCCAATTAGCTGGGACTACATGCATGTGCCACTGTGTCTGGTTAATTTTTTAAAAATTTTGGTAGAGACCGGGTTTCACCATGTTGGCCAAGCTGGTCTGGAACTCCTTACCTAAGGTGATCTGCCTGCCTCAGCCTCCCAAAGTGCTGGGATTACAGGCATGAGTCATCCTCCCTGGCTTAATTTTCTTTTTCTTTTTTAAATTTTAGTAGAGACTGGGTTTCACCATGTTGGCCAGGCTGGTCTCCTGACCTCAGGTGATCCACCTGCCTTGGCCTCCCAAAGTGTAAGGGATTACAGGCGTGAGCCACCCTGCCCAGTGGAGGTCTTATCTTTTCCTTCCTTCCTCCCTCCCTCCCTCCCTCCCTCCCTCCCTTCCTTCCTTCCTTCTTTCTGAGGGAGTCTTGCTCTTTCGTCCAGGTTGGAGTGCAGTGGCATGATCAGCTCACTGCAACCTCTGCCTCCCGGGGTTCAAGTGTTTCCTGCCTCAGCCTCCCTAGTAGCTGGGATTACAAGTGTCCAGCACCACGCCTGGCTAATTTTTGTATTTTTAGTAGAGAAGGTGTTTCACCATATTGGCCAAGCTGGTCTCGAACTTCTGACCTTGTAATCCGCCCTCCTCGGCCTCCCAAAGTGCTGAGATTACAGGTGTGAGACACTGTGCCTGAGTCCGGTCTTATCTTTTAATTGGCTGCTACAAAGCCCAGAGCCTCGTTTGTGGCCTCCGGCAAGTGCACAGGACACCCAGCCAGCGTTTTGTGAATCCACATTGCTCCTGACTCATCTTTTTCATTTATTTTCTTTGTCCCATTTTCCTCATTTACCTATTTTAAACTTCATTTTATTGGATTGGATTGGATTAGTGAGGCAAAAATAAATATTGCCTGTCCATCGTGTTTGCTTCAGGCACACATGGTAAATCCTGACCCCTGACCTCACACCTCAAGCAGGGTTCCACCAGCTCTCAACGCTCTGGGGATGCTTCAAGCACTTAAAAAATTCTCTCTCTTCCATCTGCGAAGTCAAGACCTCTGCAAGATTCATTTCAGGCACCGCTGTCTCTAACAAGCCTTTTCTGAAATCTTGGTCCCCAGTTGGACTGACCTTTCTGCTTGGGCACCCCCACAGCCCTGGAAGGCACCTCCCCTGTCCAACTGTCTGTGACTATATAGGGCCACCCAGGCTGGCCCCATAAATATGTCAGATGAAGGCACAGATAAACAAGCTCACACCTTACGAATAAGTGACATAAAATCATCACTCTAAATGTGTACTTCATGTCTAAGTATAGTCATTATAAGAATTCACAGAGAGGAAGGTGGATGCGGGGAGGGGAGGAGGGGTTTTGCGGCTGTACCAGCAGCTGAAGTTCATTAGTAAGAACTAAAATGTAGTCCATGTTCCGCGCTCCGTGCCCTGTTAAGTACTTGACTCACACAACACCCCAGCTGCGTGTCATCCCCATTTTAGGGATGTGGAAACTGAGGCCAGGTAAAGTTTTTGAGTGATGTGTGGTGAGATGTGGTTAGGCAGGAGGGTTTCAGTCCCTCGGTTGAGGCAAGCAGGCTCAGACCAGTATTTATGAAGCGCCTTCTGGGGCCCCCACAGGAGGATAATCTTGGGGAGAAGCTCAGAAAGGCAGAGAAAGAAGACCACGTGGGGAGGGGTGTGGGGAGCCAGGGGAGGGTGGAGAGGACAGGACCCCAAGGGGCCGGGGAGGGCAGATAAAGGGGACAGGGAAATTGAAATCCGGTGTCAGAACCTGGCATCCGACACAGAGGCCTCGGGAGAATCAGCGGAAGGGCTGGGGCGCGGGGAGGTGGGGAGAGCAGAAGAGCTGGCGCGGTGGGAGCGGGGTTTGGGGAGGTGGGAACTGGCGGGCGTTGGGGGCAGGGGACCTTTGCCTTGAAGTCACAGCCGGCGCCCATTGGATTTCAAGGCAAAGTTCAGACACTTTCGGTTCAATGCTTGGTTTTCTCGTGGCAAGAAATTCGGAGCCACCTCATGGACAAACACAAAAATCAACAAATAAAACAACCCATTCTTGGCTCTTGAAGGACCTTGTGTCCGGTTGTGGGGATGGCAATTTCAGTCCCCGGGACCCCGCCAGCCTTGGTGTCAGCGGGGGAGGCGCTGGGGGGGTCCCCAGATCCAGACGCCACACTGCGCCCAGACCCTGCGCGAGGTCCCCGAGCCGCCGGCGCTGGGCTCTGCCTTCCGGTGGCTACGGACAAGCCTCCCCGGGCCGCTGCGCCAGCCCAGCGCACCCGCCTCGTCCCTCTTGCGCTGGCGCTGGCGCAAGCACTGCACCCTCTGCGTGAACCAGGGAGCCTCCGCAGGTCCCGGGCCACCCCCGCCACACCTGCTGCGCCTTGTCATTAAAGCCTCCAGGAGCCAGCACTAGGCGTTCTGCTTTGACTGGGGGCCCGCCATTTCCAGGCTGCTGGCAGGGACCAGGTTTTGGATTTGAATTTGGAGACACTGGACACTTTTGCGATAGTCTGTGTGGGGAGGATCCCGAGGATTCCCTAGAAAAAGGGTGAGGGGGCTAGAGTCCTTTAAAAAGGGGGGGCAGGGCAGAGTAACTTAATGCCCCGTGTTAAAAACGCGCTCTTTGAATGAAGAGACCCTCCCCCGAAACAGGCTTTGTGTGAGCAACATGGCTGTTTATTCACAGGGGTGCAGGTGGGCTAAGGCCGAAAAGGGCGTTAGCGAAGGGCGGCGGGATAGGAGTTGGTTTTATAGGTTTGGGGTGGGCAGTGGAAAGTTACAAAGTAAGATCAGTTACAGTGGTGGGGGTAGAGGCAAGGAATATACATTACCATAAGTTCAGTTACAATGGCCGGTGGGATAACGGTAGTTAAGATGGTAGGGTGGGGTGAGGAGTATTCACATTACCATAATAACAGTTAAGATGGCTGGGTGCTGTGAGGGGAAGCTTATGTCCGGAGGAAGCTCCGCTTGGCGATCAGGGATAATTGTGAAGGCAGGAGAGGGGTGGGGGGTAACCAGATGAGGCCGGCAGGACTTTAGACTTTCTGGGCCTGGGCTTGCACAAAGAGGCCTGACACCCCGGAGCAGGTAGCCTCACCTTTCTGAGGCTGTTTTTTTGTTTGTTTGTTTTGTTTTTGTTTTTGAGGCAGTGTCTTGCTCTGTCGCCCACGCTGGCAGGCTGGAGTGCAATGGTGCGTTCTCAGCTCACTGCACTTCTGCCTCCCGGTTTCAAACAATTCTCCTGTCTCAGCCTCCCAAGTAGTTGGGCTTATAAGTGCCTACCACCACACGCAGCTAATTTTTGTATTTTTATATTTATTTATTTGTTTATTTTTTGAGACGGAGTTTCTCTGTTGTTGCCCAGGCTGGAGTGCAATGGTGCGATCCCTGCTTACTGCAACCTCCACCTCCGGGGTTCAAGTGATTCTCCTGTGACAGCTTTCCGAGTAACTGGGATTACAGACATGGGCCACCAGGCACCACGCCCGGTTAATTTTATATTTTTAGTAAAGGCGGGGTTTCTCCTTGTTGGTCAGGCTGGTCTCAAACACCTGACCTCAGGTGATCAGTCTGCCTTGGCCTCCCAAAGTGCTGGGATTACTGGCATGAGCCACCACTCCCAGCTGAGGCTGTCTTTTGTTTTTGTTTTTGGTGTGTGTGTGTGCGTGTGCGTGTGTGTGTGTGTTCCATCTACAGAATGGAGGTGGCTGGTGCAGTGACTCATGCCTGCAATCTCAGCACTTTGGGAGGCCAACGTAGGCGGATCATTTGAGGTCAGGAGTTTGAGACCAACCCGGCCAACATGGCAAAACCCTGTCTCTACTAAAAATACAAAAAGTAGACGGATGTGGTGGTGCACGCTGGTAGTCCCAGCTACTCTGGAAGCTGAGGTAAGAGAATCACTTGAACATCAGAGGTGGAGGTTGCAGTGAGTTTAGATCGTGCCACTGCACTCCAGCCTGGCTACGAAGCCAGACCCTGTGTCAAACAAAACAAAACAAAACAAAACAAAACAAAACAAAACAAAACAACAAAACAAAACATCGCTTGAACACAGGAGGCAGAGGTTGCAGTGAGCCGAGATAGCGCCACTGCACTCCAGCCTGGTGACAGGGCAAGACCCTGTGTCAAAAAAAAAAAAATAAATAAAATGTAAATCTGAGACCCCACATTGGACAGTGAAGGTCAAAAAGTTCCCTGCTGAGCCATTTCCTAGTCTCAGCTGTGTCAAAAAAAAAAAACAAAACCAAAAACCAAAACCAAAAAACCCCAAACAAAAAAACACAAAAAAGAAAAGAATACAAACAAAACAATCAGCAGTGAAGATGCCCTCTCCCGGATCCTTTTGTAAAGGGTGAAGATTAGACAGGAAAGGTCCATGTAGCAGAGGAGACCGTTTCCAAGGAGGCTGTGTGATTATTAGCCATTTTTGTTACTAGGCTTCTAACAAGCTGTTTTAACCCTGGTCAACTTCCTAACCTCACCAACCCTGCTAACCAAGTAGTCTTCAAGTTTTTTTAGTTTTCACGTTTTACATTTTCCCAAAGGCCTGTGGCTGGGAGAAGGCTGAAAGCAGGCTAAATGTGCAAGTGCTCTTGAGAGTGGGGAGCCAGACCCTCTGGACCACTGCAAGAAATCCACCTCCTGAGAGGGAATGTGGTCAGGGATAGGCTTGGAGAAACTTTGGGGCCTCCCAGGAGATCCCAGTGTACAGAGGTAGGAAGGTGCCCTCACATTGGCCGAGTGCCACTACATGGCATGCCCTGTTAATCAGTTACCTCAGGAGATGGTGTTTGGCTCCTGCCAACCTCAGGACTACATGCAGGGACTGAATGAGAACGGGCTAGATGGAATCCCTAACCTCAGGGGGCTACAGCTGAGGGTTCGTGGGGGTCAGGCACCAAGTACTGCCCTGGTGATTCCCAAACCACAACACTGTGTACCACCTTCATGGTTTCTGCTCTGATACCTAAACTGGTAGTGTCTAATACCTCCCTCTAAGTCAACTCACATCTTTTACTATGAAAAGAAAACGAGCAATGTTCTAATATGTTAAGAAAACACTTAAATATTAAAACAACAACAACAGCAACAAGCTGTTTACCTGTGGGGTAATCTACCCCACATCTCATTTGATAAACACCAGGGATACAAATAACCTGTGGGAAACAAACAATGGATCTTTAAAGGGATACTCACCACAGTTCCATGAGATTGCTTTTGTGTTTCCCATTTTTCAGATTGGAAAATGAAGGCCAAGATGTGAGGTCTTACTTAAAGTCACCTAGCTAGTAATGGGTGGAGCTGAGATTCCAAGCCGAGTCTGTGTCCTTTACATGTGCCTGCTCAACGAATCCTTTATTCCTGAAGCCCTGTTTCATGTAGCACACCTGCGCATGGGGCGGGGTGACTGATTTGCCCTCTCACAAACTCCCAACACAACCAGAAACTCAGGTCCAGTGAGGTAGTGATGGCCACCCCTCCTCAGAGAGCACATCTGATGATGCTCTGGGGCACAGAGGGTGTCCAATGCTCAGAGTGGCCTCATGCTAACTGAGGGCTTAGTTTTTAATGTCCCTGGACTCTTCAAGGCAGAATAATTAATCTAGATGCCTGCTTCCCAGGGCTTCCCCTTGGCCATGGTACTAAGCGTGACCTCTTAAAAGTACCTACAGTATGTAATTATGAGAAATATTAACTTCCAAAGATGTCTACAATGTCTACAACAGTATGTCCCAGCCCACATGCTCCCTAGAACCTTGCCACTCCCTCATAGAGGCAAAGTCTATGCTCCTTCCCCTTGAAAGAGGGCAAACCTTTGTGCTATATAGACCAAGAGGTTACTGAGGAACTGACACTGACTTCCAAGGCCAAACCATGAATCTACCATGCACTTATATCTTGTTCTTTAGGGATGCTTGCTCTTGGAACCCAGCCACCATGCTGTGAGGAAGCCCAACAGCCTGTACAGAGGCTCACATGGGAAAGAAATAAGGCCCTTGTTCCACAACCTCTGCTTTGCCTCAAAAGCCAGCAGCAACTTGTTAGCTATGTATGTAGGCCATCTCAAAAGTGGCTCCTTCAGACCCAGTCAAGTTCCCCTAGATGACACAGCAAGTGGCAGAAATGAGCTGTCCTCACTAAGCCTTGCCCAAACTGAAGATTCATTAGCAAAATAGATGATTGTTGCCATTCTAAGGTAGTATGTTGTGGGGTAACTTGTTAATCAGCAATAAGTAACTGATATGGATACTACTAAATATAGTAAATAATGCAAAAACAGTACTATATTTTATTTATTTTTATTTTTATTTTTTGAGACAGAGTCTCGCTCTGTCATCCACGATAGAGTGCAGTGATGCAATCTTGACACACTGCGACTTCCGCCGCCTGGGTTCAAGTGATTCTCCTGCCTCAGCCGCCTGAGTAGCTGAGATTACAGGTGCCTGCCACCATACCTGCTAATTTTTGTATTTTTAGTAGAGACAGGGTTTCACCATCTTAGCCAGGCTGGTGTTGAACTCCTGACCTTGTGATCTACCCACCTCAGCCTCCCAAAGTGCTGGGATTACAGGCATGAGTCACCGCACCCAGTAATACTATATTTAAAAAAAATATGTATAGAGTGGTGTGCCAGTAAAAGTTTGGTTCTGTATATTGAAAAAGGAAAAAGCTCTAATTACTGATTCCTATGGTGTAAACGCTCCCACCATAGCTGATTTCAAGCTGTCAGTGGTTAAAGAGTCAGCTTGCTAAATTCCTGAAAATTTAACATTTGATATCATCTGGCTCAAGCACACTACTGTACGTGTAGGAAAAGGATTAAAAAATGCAGGGCAGACAAAATCCCCAAATGGCTGGAGAGCAGTCAGCTGTTACTAGCCTTTTTGGACAGAGCACAGATTTAACAGCTCTGCCATGTGAGGATGGCTGCTGACTTTGCAAGAGGGAGGAGGACACTGCCCTGGGACTCCCAGTCCAGCAAAGCCAGTGCTGGAAGGCCATGACTTTCCAACTTATTTTTTCATCTCTGACCAGCAGACATTCCTTCACATAGACTCTCTATTTTGTAGATGGGTTGAAAACATAAATATAAAAGATATTTACTTCTGGTTCCAAATGGCACACACCCAAACATGTTTTCATAGCAAAACAATTTCTCTAATTTTATTTGTACTTTTCTTATTTAAAAAATACAAAGCCGCCGGGCGCGGTGGCTCAAGCCTGTAATCCCAGCACTTTGGGAGGCCGAGGCGGGTGGATCACAAGGTCAAGAGATCGAGACCATCCTGGTCAACATGGTGAAACCCCGTCTC
>NW_016107446.1:5097177-5098443 GCF_001604975.1 Cebus imitator
CTGAGGCAGGAGAATTGCCTGAACCCAGGAGGCGGAGGTTGCGGTGAGCCGAGATCGTGCCATTGCACTCCAGCCTGGGTAACAAGAGCAAAACTCCGTCTCAAAACAAACAAACAAACAAACAAACAAACAAAAAATACAAAAATTAGCTGGGCATGGTGGATAATCCCAGCTATAATCTCAGCTACTCAGGAGGCTGAGGCAGGAGAATTGCTTGAACCTGGGAGGCAGAGGTTGTAGTGAGCCGAGATCACGCCACTACGCTCCAGCCTGGGTGAGAGAGGGAGACTTGGTCTCAAAAAAAACCAAAACACCATTGGAGATGTGGTAAAGGTAACTGAATACCAGAAATGAAAACTCCCAGGTGTCCTGGCTGAAAGAGAGCGGGAAATGCAGTGGGGTGGTGTATTGGTCTGTTTTCACACTGTTATATAGAACTTCCCTGAGACTGGGAAGTTCTCAGGGAATTTATAAAGGAAAGAGTTTTAATTGACTCATAGTTCCACATGGCTGAGGAGGCCTCAGGAAACTGACAATCATGGTGAAAGTGGAAACAGGCATCTTTTTCACAAGGCGGTGGGAGAGAGCATGTGAAGAAGGAACTGTCAAACACTTATAAACCCATCAGATCTTGTGAGAACTCACTCAGTATAAGGAGGACGGCATGGGGGAAACCGCCCCAAGATCCGATCACCTTTCTCCCTTTACATGTGGGGATTACAGGTCCCTCCCTCAACACGTGGGGATTACAATTTGAGAAGACATTTGGATGCGGACACAGAGCCAAGCCATATCAGGTAGATTGTGAGGTTGACACCTAAGCCAGGAACATGTTATATCATTTTGAGGAAAGGTTCACAGAAAGAGACACCTTATTGTCCATCACATGGGCTTTGAAAAGCTGTTTCTTTGGATGGGTTAAATAAACCTCTTGCTGATCTGTTCGTGCTTTCTAAGAGGTGTTCCTTGAAAGATGTAGGAATATAAAAATGAGTTTACTCCAAAGAGCATCCAGTTGACTTTGTCCCCTTTGAGGCTACTTCAGAAAGAAGAATGACTAGCTTTAGCCCCTGCTCTACTGTCTCTAGGACCACAAAGGAAGGGATGTGTAAGACGGACAACTGGATCACTTGTAAAAGTTAATAGAAATGAAGCAGAGACAGAGAGAAGTGAAATGCATTCATGATGTATTCAGTCTGGGGACTGCCTTAGTTCAGGCTGCTATAACAAAGTACCATAGATTGGGTGACTTATAAACAAGATATA
>NW_016107446.1:5099162-5101679 GCF_001604975.1 Cebus imitator
TGGCTCGATCTCCATTCACTGCAACCTCTGCCTCCCAGGTTCAAGAGATTCTCCTGCCCCAACCTCCTAAGTAGCTGGGATTACAGGGTGCACCGCTGCACCTGGCTAATTTTTTTACTGTTATTAGAGATGGGGTTTCACCATATTGGCCAGGCTGGTCCTTTTTTTTTTTGAGACAGAGTATCGATCTGTCACCCAGGCTGGAGTGCAGCTGTGTAATCACGGCCCACTGCAACCTCTGCCACCTGGGTTCAAGCATTTCTCCTGCTTCAGACTCTGAAGTAGCTGGGACTACAGGTGCGTGCCACCATGCCCAGCTAATTTTTGTAGTTTTTAAGGTAGAGATGGGGTTTCATCAAGTTGGCCAGGTTAGTCTCCATCTCTTGACCTCGTGATTCGCCCACCCCGGCCTCCCAAAGTGCTGGGATTACAGGCGTGAGCCACCACCCCTGGCCTATATTATTCTTTATTCCCTTTTGAATGCTGTGAGTAAAGTATTAATTAATTGCAGGCCTAGATCCTGGACAGACCTAGGCCTTCTTCTCACAACACTGTTTCCTTGAAAACGTATCAAGTTCAATATGGAGTAATGTATGTTGGAAACTGGTCACCTGCTTTGTTTACTGTGAAGTCCTTGGTCTGTGGGATTGTTTCTGACCTGGGAATGCACACAGACCTGAGCTTTCAATCACAAGGAAAATATAAACACTCGTGGGAAACCAAGGCAGGGACTTCTCTCTGTTAACATGAACCACATACACCTTCATCTCTTTCTCTCCTTTTTTTTTTTTTGAGATAGAGTCTTGCTCTGTTGTCCACACTGGAATGCAATGGTGTGGTCTTGGCTCACTGCAACCGCCGCCTCCTGGGTTCAAGCCTCAGACTCCTGAGTAGCTGGGACTACAGGCGTGTGCCACTGTGTCTGACTGATTTTTGTGTTTTTAATAGAGACAGGGTTTTGCCATGTTGGTCTGCTGGTCTCAAACTCCTGGCCTCATGATCCGCCCACCTTGGCCTCCCACAGAGCTGGGATTAAAGGTACGAGCCACCAGGCGCGGCTCTTCATCTCATCTCTAGCCGCTGTGCATTCTCTGCATGTGGGTGAGTGAAGGGATGAGAAACTATGTGCATGGGTACTGCTGAACCTCCCAGTGAGCTGTAAGGTGCTGGTAATGTATTTCCTGTTCTGCATTCTCTGTACAGCTAGGTAAATGCAGTGCTAAATAAAAGCCCGTTGAGACTTATGCATCTGATTGCCAGTCTGAATATGTGCCCAGTGCTGGTGGCAGGAAGCATACCTGAAATAAATACATCTATATTTGAATTAACTTGAAGCCATATGAAAAACTGAAGATCTCTGGTAAAGGTAAATACATGGGCAATTATAAAGTAGTATTATTGTAATTTTCATTTATAATTCTATTTTTATTAATAATTGTCTGCATTTTAAAAAGATAAATGAAAAAGCAAGTGTTAACCTATTTATTGGGCACATAATATATAGATATAATGTGGGACATCAATAACTAAAAGCAGAAGACAAAGATGCATGGAGCAGAGATTTTGTATGCTACTGATGCTAAGTTGGTATAGACTCAAAATAGAATGTTGTAGCTTTAATAAGTTAAATATCATCCTCATGGTAACTAGAAAGAAAGTATTTGTACAATACACTCAAAAGGAAATGAGAAGAAAATAAAAATTTTTCTCTGAAAAAAATCAGTTAAACACAAAATAGGCAATGATGGAGGAAAAGGGGGCACTAAAGAAATGGCACGTAGCAAAAAAACAACAAAATGGCAATAGTATGTACTACTTATCAGCAAATACTTTAAGTGTAAGTGGATTAAGTTCTCTAATTGAAAGACAAAGATGGGCAAAATGGATATAAAAAACCAGGATCCCATTATTGTATACAGGAGACTCACTTTAGGTCAAAAGGCACTAATAGGTTGAAAGTAAAAGGATGGTAAAAAAATATTTCATGCAAATAGTAACCAAAAGAGAGCTGAGGTGGTTATACTAATATTAGATAAAATAGATTTTAAAGCCAAAAAATTTATAAGATACAAGGAAGGGCATTAATAAAAGTTTCAATACAGAAAAAAATATAGCAAGTGTAAATATTTGCACACCTAATAGCAAAAATATGTGAAACAAAAACATGAAGAATTGTAATAGGCAATTCTAGAGTAATAGTTTGAGAATTCAATATTCCACTTTCAATAATGGAGAAAACAACCGGAGAGAAGGTAAGAAATTCGAGGACTTGAACAACAAAACAAACCAACTAGCCCTAGCAGACATAGACAGAACGCTCTGCCCAATAACAATAGAATGTACATTGTTCTGAAGTGCACATGGGATGTTCTTTAGGACAGACCATCTGTTAGGCCATAAAAATGTTTTAATAAGGCCGGGCGCGGTGGCTCAAGCCTGTAATCCCAGCACTTTGGGAGGCCGAGGCGGGTGGATCACGAGGTCAAGAGATCGAGACCATCCTGGTCAACATGGTGA
>NW_016107446.1:5103154-5105556 GCF_001604975.1 Cebus imitator
AAAAAAAAAAGAGTCATCTAAATATAAAAAAAGAGGTGAAACTATTTCTATGTATAGATGACATAATCCTTTGTATGCAAAACCCCAAAGAATTCACAAGGAAGCTCAGAGCTAATAAATGAATTCAGCAAAATTGCAGTGTACAAAATCAACACAGAAAAACTGTTTTCTACAAACCAGAAGGAAATTAAGAAAGAAATTCCACTTACAATGGCATCTAAAAGAATTAAATACTTAGAAATAAATTTAACTGATGAGGTGAAAGAAAACTATAAAAGATAAAAACTACAAAAAAATTAAAAAGATCAAAGTAATTGAAAATACATTCTGTGTTCATTGATGGTAAGACTTACCACCCTTAAGATGTCAGTACTACTGAAAGTGATCAGTAAATTCAATACAATCTCATCTAAAATTCCAACAGCCTTTTTTTTCCTTCCACAAATGGGGAAGCTGATCCTCAGATTTAAATAGAATTGAAAGTGACCCTGAATAGCCAAAACAATCTTGATAAGAAAGAATAGAGTTGGAAGACTCACGCTTTCTGATTTCAAAACTTCCTACTTTTTTTTACTTCTCTCTCTCTCTCTTTTAAGTAGCCATGTGTTGGCCACTTTATTTTTTATTTTTTTAGGGTGTTGCCCAACTTCCTGTTGATTTGCAGTGTTAGCCATTTTAATAGAAAACATGATCAAAACTTGATTACAAGCCTTCAAAAAGACAGAGAAAAACCAATGAGTTTCAATTTTATTACAAGTTTTTGTTTTGTTTTGTTTTTTAACTTAAATGCTAACTTCAGCCCAGGGATTTTTCACAACCAAACTAAAAGTTACTTACTACATGGAAACATCAATGCAACAAACAGTAAAATTTGTAAACTCAAGCCGCAAACTTATAGTTAATAATCATGGTAAGGGACATTGCCAAAGAACAACTGATGTCTCAGTGAAGTTGGAAAGAAACTCTGCCGTCTATGAAGGCAGAGAAGAAATATGCAAGCAATTCTGCTTCAGAGAAATTTGCATAGAAATAGAAAATGCTAGCGCCTTTAATACAAGTGAAATTGCAAAGTCTCAGCATGTTCAACTCAATCCACAGAGCACCAGATGTCAAATTGGAGCCAAGGTAGGACTGAACATTGAATTTTCAGCTTGCAACTCGCAGAGCACAATTTCAGGTGTGGAAACCATCTGTAGGCAAGCTCTTTTAAAAACCTGAATTTTGTACACCGTGAATTCTAAAACACATACTTCCTCATTGTTGTTCGAATTTCGGAAGGGCACCACAAGGTACCAGGGTCTTTCAAAGTCACTCATGGCAACAATTTCGTCTTTTTTCCTAGGCTTGGTAGCCTCCTTCTGCAATTCTGTAGCCTCCGCATGCACTGCGGCACACCACTGTTTGTAGAATGAATTCTGACATTGAATCCAGTCATGTCCTAAATTGCATGAGGCAGCTGTTCCCGGGCACCTCCCATCTCCTTGGCTTGGGAGGCTTCCCAGTCACTTCTTCAGGCCCCACACAGGAGGCCACTTCTGGAAGCACTATTCCTTCAGCTCCCTCTGCTGGAGACCAAAGTGACAGTTTGTTGCAAAGACTTGTAGAAACAGATTACTTACACATTCGTTTTGTACACATTTAGTTAATTTAGAACCTGGGACTTTTACAATTGATTTCCCAAATGCCTTTACGGAGAGTGATGAACTACGCAGCAACACCAAAGCAGCACAGTTTCTCTTTCTAGAAAGAAGAGGACTAGTAGACATAATTATGTGGGTCAAGAGAAATTTTAATAAAACAATTTAAGGAAGACCAATGGCCCAGAAACCCGCATTTTATTGACATTGTCATTTTCTCAGATAGAGAATCTTAGAAATGTTGTATTTGACCGAGCGTAGAAAGTTAGCACCAAGACAAAAGTATACCAGATTGCAGGGTCATTTATTATGCTGGCGACCACAGAGGACTCACGTCTCTCCAACCTGTGGCATCAAAAGGAGGGTGCCAAGACTTTTTATGCCCAAAAAGCCACTTTGGGAGTGGGGGTGAGGAGCGGGGATGGGGATGAAAAGGTTTTGGACATTCCAAGGGCTAGGGGATTCTGTGATTCACCTCCTGGGCGGAGATGAGGGCGGGGCTCTTCGGACATTCCAAGGTCCAGGGGATTCTGTAATTCACCTCCTGGGTGGAGATGAGGGTGGAGGTCTCCGGACATTCCAAGGGCCAGGGGACTTTTGTCATTCTGTTTGTTACTTCAGTGGTTTATACAAGTCAAAATAAGCATTTGTTTACACACAGATCTTAGTTATCCTGGGCTGCTTATTTTAGTTATTACTAAATAACTAAAGCAAAGGCTAGCAATTCTGGCACAATATCACATTCCCCCCTGTTCTTTTAACATG
>NW_016107446.1:5107644-5111863 GCF_001604975.1 Cebus imitator
GTACTCCAGGGTTAGGTTGACTAGGGTGGATCCCTTTCCGGTTAAGGAACTAACATATGCTCCAGTGGAGACCTCGGTGATGACCCATCGATAGTAGGTGGGTGCCAAGGAGGGTCCCTTTCAAAGGGTGGTTGCAGGAATCAGGGAGATTAGGATGATGACCAAGAACGGCGCAATAGTCTTAGCTTTAGGGGGTCCATTGAGGATGGAACCGCTTCCCATCCTGCATTTGGGAGGTCAGTCTTGACGTGTGAGTGGTGAATCCAGGCAGTCAGTCCGTCCACCTTGATTGCCGTGGGGGTGACCAGGATTACAGTGTAGGGTCCTTTCCAGCGAGGAGTTAGGCCGGAGGTAGTGACTCTTTTCACCAGGACTTTGTTCCCTGGCTGGAGTGGGTGTACCGGCTGGTCAGTGAAATCCACTGGGGCAGGTTGAGTTCCCCTGATGAGCGAGTGCACATGGGACTGAACAGACAGGAGTGCCTGCAAGGACTTAAGGAATGTATGGTTATGGACTCCAGCATGTATGGCATTCGCAAGTCTGGGGAGTAAGGGAGGGGGACTTCCAAACATAATTTCAAAAGGAGTAAAGCTTTTTTATAGGGAGTACATGGGGTATGGAGGAGAACAAAAGGAAGCAGGCTGACCCAGTTTTCACCGGTCTCCAGAATGAATTTTGTTAAAGTTTTCTTTATGGTCCGGTTCATCTTTTCAACCTGCCCTGAACTCTGGGGGCGATAGGCACAGTGTAATTTCCAGGATATGCCCAGGGCCTTGGCCAGGCCCTGTGAAACCTGAGCTGTAAATGCAGGGCCATTATCTGATCCCAGTGTCAGGGGCAAGCCAAACCGAGGAACCAGGTCCTGTAACAATTTTTTCTCTACTACCAGTGTGGTTTCTGACCTAGTAGGAAAAGCCTCGACTCATCCAGAGAAAGTGTTTACAAACACAAGGACGTACTTATAGCCGCACTCTGGGGGCTTTATTTCAGTAAAATCTAACCCCCAGTGTTCCCCTGGGCTAATACCTTTAAGTCTTATCCCTGCCTGACTAGGCCTACTGCCTCCTGGATTTACCCTGGCACATACATTACAACAAGTAGTTTTTTTCTAACAATCTTATGTAAGTGTAGAATGTAGTATGTAACCCTCAGCAGCTAAGTTAATTTTGTTTGCCCTAAGTGAGTGGCCTGGTGTGTGTGCTTAACTAGAGCCCGTCCTAGAGCCTCGGGGAGCACAATTCTTGTGTCCAGTATAATCCACCAACCTGTGGAATCTTGTCGTCCCCACTATTCCTTAGCAAAGTTTTCTTCCTCAGGCAAATACGTTGAGGTAGGAGGCAGGGTTGGGGCCAGCAGAGTCACAAGAAGAGTCAGAGGTTTTACTGGCCCCACGGCTGCCAGTCTGGCCTGTAGGTCAGCTGCCCTATTTCCCCTTGCCTCTGGTGAATCTCCCTTCTGGTGTCCTTTGCAGTGTATTAATGCCACTGCCTTAGGCTCCCATATAGCTTCTAGTAGAGCTAGGATTTCCTCTTTGTTTTTGATGATTTTTCCCTCTGAGGTAAGCAACCCTCTTTCTTTATAAATGGCACCATGCACATGGGCCGTAGCAAAGGCATACCAGCTATCCGTGTAGATGTTAACAATTTTTCCCTCCGCCCAGTCCAAGGCGTTTATTAAAGCTATAAGCTCAGCCTTTTGGGCTGAGGTTCCATGTGGAAGAGCCTGGGCCCAGATAACCCAGAGTGACCACAGCTGCCCCAGCGTACCTGACTCCGTCGACCATGAAACTGCTGCCATCTGCATACAGTACCTCCTCTGGGTTCTGCAGGGGGACGTCGGTGAGATCTGGTCACGCAGCGTGGAGGACATCTATTGTCTGTTGGCAGTCATATATGGGTTCCTCTGGCTCGCTGTCAGGTAGCAGTGTGGCGGGGTTTAAAACTGTGGCTTTTGAAAATTTTATGCAGTGCTGGTCCAAAAGTAAGGCCTAGTATTGGGCTATGCGGGCATTAGACATCCATTTTCCCATTGCTCCACGGAGTAGCAACTCCACCGCGTGGGGTGCCACTAAGTTCAACTCCTGCCCCAAGGTCAGTTTGTTCGCCTCCCTGACTAACAGGGCCGTAGCTGCCACCGACCTCAAATAAGCTGGCCACCCAGAGGCTACGGAATCAAGTCTTTTTGAAAGGTAGGCAACTGGCCAGGACCAGGGTTCCAATGTCCAGGTGAGCACCCCCTTAGCGACTCCCTGTTTCTCATGCACAAACAACTGGAAAGGTTTAGAGATGTCTGGCAAGGCCAAGGCTGGGGCTGCAGTCAGGGCAGTCTTGAGCTTGTTAAAAGCCTGTTGCTCCACCTCTGTCCATATCAAGGGCTGATTTCCTCCAGCGCAGGCATACAGGGGCTTGGCTATCTCAGCAAATCCCAAAATCCATAGCCTGCAGTACTCTACTGCCCCAAGGAATTCTCGAACTTGGCATTTTGTGGTAGGGTTGGGTATTTGCAGCACTGCTTGGACTCGGCTGGGTACCAGTGCCCAGTTGCCCTTCTCTATAACATAGCCCAGGTAAGTCACTTTTGGCTGGCAGATTTGGGCCTTTTTAGCTGAGACCCGGTACCCCAAAGTCTGCAGGGTTTTTTTCAATAATGACTGGATGGTCTCTTTACAGGTCTGCTGGGTTTTTGTAGCCAAGAGTAAGTCATCCACGTATTGGAGTAGGGTACACTCTGGGAACTCAGCTCGGAAGGCAGCAAGGTCTTGGCTAAGTGCCTCATCAAACAGAGTGGGGGAGTTTTTGAACCCCTGAGGCAGTTTTCTCCGAGTGCTCTGAGTGAGTTGCCCCGAGACTCCAGTATCAGGGTCGGTCCATTCAAAAGCAAATATAGGCTGGCTAACAGGGGCTAGTGGGATGCAAAAGAATGCATCCTTAAGATCCAAGACAGTGTAATGGTGTTCTGGGTCCAAGAGACTTAGGAGGGTGTACGGATTTGGAACTGTAGGATGAACAGTTTCTACCCATTTATTCACCTCCCTCAAGTCCTGCACAGGCCAATAGTCCTGTGTGCCTGGTTTTAGCACGGGGAGCAAGGGGGTGTTCCAGGGAGACTTACAGGTAGTGAGGATTCCTCCCTTCAAGAGTTTGGTGATGTGCGGAGCAATTCCTCGCCTGGCTTCCCAGCTCATAGGGTATTGCTTCACCTGGACTGCAGTTGCCATTGCTAATAACTGGACCACGACTGGGGTGCGGTGACTTGCCAACCCTGGGGGACTTGTTTCAGCCCATACTCCCGGTACACTCTCTTGAAATTCGCGGAGGAAGTCTGGTGCAGGTGG
The DNA here is from genome assembly GCF_001604975.1 of Cebus imitator. NCBI lineage: Eukaryota > Metazoa > Chordata > Mammalia > Primates > Cebidae > Cebus > Cebus imitator. Next base: position 5,110,979 of record NW_016107446.1, read on the forward strand.
TTGATCTGCCTCCGAGGATAAAGTTTCCTGCAAAAGATACTCGTCTGACAGAGCACAGGTGATGAGGATCTGCTGAGGTGGCCCTGTGGCTGAGGGAGGAGGAATTGAGAGGCAAGATTGACTCTTGTTGAAAGAAATATTCGCTTGCAGTTTGTGGAGCAAGTCCCGTCACAGGAGTGGATATGGACACTCAGGGAATGGGTGACAGTGCCATTTCCCAGATCAACGAATCGATTTGTGGTCCAGGGGCTAGCTGTGGTTTTTCCTGGAGTGCCGCTATCACTGCCTTAGTAACTCTCTTATTTTGCTTGGCCTCTAAGGTGTCTTTATTGTTAAAGACTTTTTGGGCAATTTTTTAACAACTGAGTTAAATTCATTCTCTGGAACCTCTCTAATTTTTGCAAATTTTTTTGATGTCTGGGGCAGACTGGGAAACAAAAGCCAGATTGATGGCCCACTGATTCTCCAGGCCTCAGGGATATAGGCGTCCAGTAAGCGCTCAAGAAAAGCAGCTAGCAACTCCTGTGGACCCTGAGTTACAGTTCCTACCTCGGTGAGTTTACTGGGCTTGTGGGCCACTCCCCTAACCCCTTCTATAAGATACCGGTGAAAAGTGTTCAGAGCCTGGTGACCCCCCCGCAAGGTGTTGAGGTCCCATTGGGGTAAGGTAGAGGGAAAAAATCTTTTTCCTCACCCTGGACCTATGATGGCTTTCAGGGCTTCCTGTCTAATTTTGCCTTTTTCCTCTGTGGTGAACAGAATTAGTAATAATTGTTGGCAGTTGTCCCAAGTGGGGCGATGCATCTAGAATACAGATTTTAAGAGTCCTGTCAAAGCCTGGGGCTTCTCAGAGAAGGGGGGATGTTGAATTTCATTGTAAAACCT
>NW_016107446.1:5112313-5212690 GCF_001604975.1 Cebus imitator
GACGGGGTTTCACCATGTTGACCAGGATGGTCTCGATCTGTTGACCTCGTGATCCACCCGCCTTGGCCTCCCAAAGTGCTGGGATTACAGGCGTGAGCCACCGCGCCCGGCCTGTTTTGGCCCTCTTTTTGATCTCTATCACCTTCCAGTTATATAAGTTACTTGACAAGAAGGGGATGTGAACAAAGAATGGGCGACCCCAATTGTCTTCTGTTGGGGGTGCCTCTTGGAAAGGGAGGACTGCCGGTGGGTGTGGGGACCCCGCTACGGGTGTGCAGGGGGGACAAGGTTTGGTTAATAGTACTGTCGAGGGGGATGCTGAGGCTCTGGTTTAGAGGGCCTTGAGTAGGGTGGAAGTAATTTCTGATCCTCCGCTGGGGTGGGGCGAATGGCTGGCCCAGAAGGGACTTTCTTTTGGGCCGGCTAACGTGACCTGAAGTCTAGCCTGTTTTATGCAGCGCTTTAGCCATGGGGGAGGCCATTGGACTAAGCCCAACCATTGGTCGATGTATGGAAACTGCTCAGGGTATCTGGGAGTTTCTGCAACCATTTTCCATACAGCCTGGGTAATTTTTGGGTCATAGGTCCCAGTATTTGGCCACCTAATTCCAAAAGATGGCCATTCAAGTTCACACAAAGAGCGGAGTTTTCCAGGGGTTAATTTCACCCCATATTGGCCTGAGAATCCAACCTTGAAGTTGGCCGTCATGCATTGGAGGGGGTTACAAGGCCGGGAGCTAGACGACCCCATTTGTGTTTTTGTTTTTCTTTTTTTTTTTAATGCCAAATTTTCCTCAAGAGAATTCACTAATTTAAAACTGATTTCCCTAATTTAAAACTGGCTTCACTGAGGATTTGAACCAACAATCTTGCAGTTGCAGGCCCCACACCTTAACGACTGTGCTAACAAGTCACTTTTGTGGTGGAAAGTTAGAAAGCTTTTCTTAAAGCCAGATTCTGGATGCAAATGCTGCACCCTGAGGCAATGTGGCCTGCCTCAAAGCTGGGCGGGGCTGACTGCCGGCAGAGAAAGGAAAAAAACGCTCTTGGTGTCAGTTTAAAACTGAACTTGCTGGCGGCAAGTTTTCCACCCCTGCGGCTTCTGGTCCCCTTCTCTCTCTCTCTCCCCTGTCTACTTTCTACTTTCTCTCTTTCTCTTCTGTCTCCTTTCTCTCCTCTCTTTCTCTTTCCTCTCTCCTCTATATACTTTCTCTCTCCTCTCTTTCTGTTCACTTTTTTTTTCTTTCTCTCTTTTTTTTCTCTCCTCTTCTCTTTTCTCCTCTCGTCCCTTCCCTACTTTCTCTTTCTGTGGTAAAGCCAATTTTGGAAAGCCTCAAATTTAAAATTTGGCCCTCTTTAAAGCAGGTTTTAGCAGGGCCACTGCAGCCAGGTCCTGCAAGGACCAGACAACTGGATTTTAGGGTTTATTCCTAGTCCTAGTCAGAGGAACAGGGGGAGGGCCCAAGGTAAGGCGGCGGTCTTCTTCCCCCGCAAACCACAACTTGCGAGAATAAGCACTATGGAGGTTTAGTGCTGCCCGGGCATAATCCTCCCCCTTATACATTTTTAATGGCCAGTTGCTTTGGAAAGGTCGGGAAGTGACAAACAGGTGGACTAAGAGGTCTACCGGATGTGTATTTTGGACCCACCACACCTGGTAGAGTGTGTAGAAGTGCTGCCAGTCAGTTTTTACTGGGGCGGTGACATCCTACCTCCCAACATCCAGGATAGTGCCAATATGCCTTTCTGTGATGCACCGTTGGGCACTGCCTATAACATTGGACACTTCCCTGGCAGAATAGGCAGTTACCTATTTTCCATCCCAGCCTGAGAAAGAGCACCCGTAAACTCTGATCTAGGGTTTTGTTCCACACAAGCTCCAAAGAAACTACCTCCAAGGTGTCGAGGGCACAATGGCCTCCCCGACATGGAATCTGACCCAGCAAGGGCAAAAGTACTCTTTTCCCGGTGGAGATGGCTGGGAGAATTTACAGGCCGCAATGACCAAAACAAGGAAGAGAATAAAGACAACTAGAGTTAAGGCTATCTGCCACATGGCAAAGAAAGAAAGAGTGAGGCCTCAGTGATAGAAGAAGAAGAAGATGAGGAAGAAAGAGAAAAGGGTAATTTTTGCTGGAGTGTAATCAATAAAACTTCCCTGCTTCCAGTGGTTCGTCAACCACTGTAAGATATCTCCTACCTCAAGGGAAGATGGCCTGAACCAGTGTATGTCTGCTAGCAGGAGTCTAATAAAACTGACAAATTTACAGACGAGACAGGACCACAAAGAAGAATGACAGACAAAGGGTGGGTGCCCCCCAGATGGGAGACCAGTCAGATGCCTGCCCGGCCACTTTCTCGGAAGAATTTTCAGGGGTGTCTTGGCTAAGGTGTACCCGTATAATCCCTAGGCCTGGTCACCTTAGGATGGAAGTCCAAGTAGGACAGCTCTGAGGTGAATCACCGTTATGCCCTACGACGCCCCAGTGGAACCGCAGGTGAAGGCCCACACAAGCCCCGTAGCCTTTCAGCCGTGGGACTACATATACACACACTCACTCTCTCACTCACGCAGAGGTTACGGAAAACAACCGAACGCTGCCACCCACTATGCCAGCTACCAGAGGCGAACGCTGGTACCCTCTATGCCAGCTACCAGAAGGCGAACGCTGTACCCACTGCACCAGCTACCAGAGGGCTGCCACCCACTATGACAGCCACCAGAAGTGAATGCTGGTACCCACTGCACCAGCTACCAGAAGCCTCAAGCGACGTCTCGGTGAGGCTTGCCAGGTCAGAGTTGCAATGACTCGTCAGTCCCCCGACTCAGGCCCTTCCTTTGAACTAGTTCCCAGACCAGACTTACCTCCGGAGGATTTTTTTTTTAGGACCCTGAGGAATTTCGGGTGAATGTCGGCCGAGAGGTCGCTTATCCTCCACGGTGGCTCTCCGGGGCCCTGGGAAAGAACAGGGGGCGCCTCCCCAGAGGCCTTGAAGGTGGGAGCGGCCGCCCGGGCGAGACTCTGAGATGGCTTTTTTCTGGTGATAACAAAAAGAGAATATCTCACTGGGGACCTCCAAATGTTGTATTTGACCGAGCGTAGAAAGTTATCATCAAGACAAAAGTATGCCAGATTTCAGGGTCATTTATTATGCTGGCGACCACAGAGGACTCACGTCTCTCCAACCTGTGGCATCAAAAGGAGGGTGCCAAGACTTTTTATACCCGAAAAACCACCTTGGGAGTGGGGGTGAGGAGCGGGGATGGGGATGAAAGGGTTTTGGACATTCCAAGGGCTAGGGGATTCTGTGATTCACCTCCTGGGCGGAGACAAGGGCGGGGGTCTCCGGACATTCCAAGGTCCAGGGGATTCTGTAATTCACCTCCTGGGTGGAGACAAGGGCGGGGGTCTCCGGACATTCCAAGGTCCAGGGGATTCTGTAATTCACCTCCTGGGTGGAGATGAGGGCGGGGTTCTCCGGACATTCCAAGGGCCAGGGGACTTTTGTCATTCTGCTTGTTACTTCAGTGGTTTACAGAAGTCAAAATAAGCATTTGTTTACACACAGATCTTAGTTCTCCTGGGCTGCTTATTTTAGTTATTACTAAATAACTAAAGCAAAGGCTAGCAATTCTGGCACAATATCACAGAAAGATGTCATGTTTTCTTTTCTTTCTTTATTTTTTTGAAATGGAGTCTTGCTCTGTCACACAGGCTGGAGTACAGTGGCATGATTTCGACTCACTGCAACCTCCACCTCTCAGGTTCAAGCCATTCTCCTGCTTCAGCCCCTTGAGTAGCTGGGATTACAGACACCTGCTACCACACCTGGCTAACTTTTGTATTTTTAATAGAGAAGGGGTTTCACCATGTTGGCCAGCCTAGTCTCTAACTCCTGACCTCAAGTGATCCACCCACCTGGGCCTCCCAAAGTGGTGGGATTACAGGCATGTGCCACTGCACCCAGCCATGTTTTCTTTTAATGAATGAGAGAAGCCCACTTGCATCCCTGGATCATTCTTTGGGGAAAGCAACAGAAACAATTGACAGTTATACTTTTTAAAATAAAGCAGTCACTACCTTCAGCCTATACCTCCATATCCTCAACTGCCTGCCCAACGGTTGTCATTCCATAAAGTCATCTTCTCCTTCTACTCTGGTATTAACACAAGAATTAAAATCTTCTTTTCTTTTTTTCTTTTGAGATGAAGTCTCACTCTTGTCCCCCAGGCTGGCATGCAATGGCATGATTTCGACTCACTGCAGCTTCCGCCTCTTGGGTTCAAGCAATTCTCCTGCCTCAGACCCCCCAAGTAGCTGGGATTACAGGCGCCCACCACCACGCCCAGCTAATTTTTGCATTTTTAGTAGAGACGGGGTTTCACCCTGTTGGCTAGGCTGGTCTTGAACTCCTGACCTCAGGTGATCTGCCTGCCTCGGCTTGAGAAGGTGCTGGGATTATAGGTGTAAGCCACTGTGCTCTACCAAGAATTGAAATTTTCAAGCACAGAAAAAAAGAAGTAATGTTACAAATAAGTGAGTGGCGGCCCAAGGGAAACCCTTTGACCATGATTTCCAGTTTTCTCGTCAATCCACACTGCAGTGATACAAAGATAAACCACCATTTTGGTTCCCAAGTTTTATTCAAGAACTCATACAAAATATTCCAGATAAATGATTTTTTTTTTTTTTTTTAAGACAGGGTTTCACCATGTTGGTCAGGCTGGTCTAGAACTCCCGACCTCAGGTGATCCGCCCCCCCTTGGCCTCCAAAATGCCTGGATTACAGGTGTGAAATACCATGCCCGGCGATAAATGAAATTTAATCATTGTCTTCCTCCTCTTCTTCATTGTTGTTGGCCTCCATGTGTTCCATTAATTTGGAAGTAAGTAATGTATAACTCTCTTTGCTGTTAGCAACTATGTGCAACCAGTCATGTAGATTATTACTCTTCAAATATTTTTTGGTGAGATATTTCAAATATCTTTTGGAAAAAGGCATCTCAGATGTCATGGTGATCTTGCATGGTTCCTTTCGATGGTCACCACTCTTCTACCATGGTTCCCAGCTTTTCCATTCACTTTGATCCTTTCTTGCAAAAACGTCTCAAAATTGGCAGTATCCACGATTCCATCTTCTATGGGGTGGGTGCAATCAAGAGTGAACTTCGGAACCTGCTTTTTTTTTTTGCCCCCACTTCACCAAAAGCTTTTTCATGGGCACTATGGTAGCAGCAGAGGCAGAAAGTCAGATATCTTTTGAACATACTGATTTTCTTTCCTTTGGATGTATATCCATTAGTGGGATTGCTGGGTCATATGGCTGTTTAATTTTTAATTTTCCTTTTTTAAAAATTATTATACTTTAAGTTCTGGGATACACATGCATAACGTTCAGGTTTGTTACATAGTATACATGTGCCATGGTGGTTTGCTGCATCCATCACCCTGTCATCTATATTAGCTATTTCTCCTAATGCTGTCCCTCCCCAGCCTCCCACCCCCCAATAATTTTCAGTGTTTTGAGGGAACCTGCATACTGTTTTCCATAGTGGCTGTACTAATTTACATATCCACCAACAGTGTGTAAGAATTACCTTTAATCTGCATCCTTTCCAGTATTTATTTTTTGTCTTTTTGATAATAGCTATTATGACTGGAGTGAAATGAAATCTCATTGCAGTTTAGATTTGCATTTCCCTGATGGTTAGTGATATTAAGCATTTTTTTCTTATACTTATTGGCCATTTGTAGATCTTCTTTTGAGAAATGTCTACTTAGACCATTTGCCCATTTAAAAAAATTGGGTTATTTGTTGTGTTTTATTTGCTGTTGAGTTATTTGAGTTCTTTGTATATTTTGGATATTAATCCCTTGTCAAATGAGTTGTTTGTAAATAGTTTCTCCCAAACTGCAAGTTGTCTCTTGGTTGATTGTTTCCTTTGCTGTGCAGAGTGCAGAGGCTTTTTAGTTTGATATAATCCCATTTGTCCATGTTTTTTTTGTTGCCTGGGCTTTTGTGGTCTCATCCATAAAAGCTTTGCCCAGATCAATGATCTAAGCATTTTCCTTATGTTTTCCTCTAGTAGTTTTATATTTTTGAGCCTTGCATTTAAGTCTGTAACCCATTTTGAGTTTATTTTTGTATAAGGTGAGAGATAGGGGTCTAGCTTTATTCTTCTGCTTATGGGTATCCAGTTTTCTCAGTACCATTTATTCAAGAGGCTGTCATTTTGCCAGTGTGTATTCTTGATGTCTTTGTTGAAAATTAGTTGGCTGTAGATACATATATTTACTTCTGGGTTCTCTATTCTGTTTCAGTAGTTTATATATCTGTTTTTATTTGAGGACTGTGATTTTCCAGTTACTATTTTATAGTATATTTTGAGGTCAGGTAGTGTGATGCCTCCAGCTTTTTTCTTTTTCTCAGGTTTGCATTGGCTAGTCTTCAAATCCTTATGAATTTTAGGATTTTTAAAAAATTTCTGCAAAGAATATCATTGATATTTTGATAAGGATTGCACTGAATCTGTAGATCATTTGGAATAATGTGGTCATTTTAATAATATTAATTCTTCCAACCCATGATCATGGAATGTCTTTCCATTTTTAGGCCCTCTTCAAATTTTTTCATCAGTGTTTTATTGTTTTCATTGTAGAGGTCTTTCACCTCCTTGGTTAAATTTATTCATAGGCATTTTTTTTTTTTGGTTGCCTTTTAAAATAAGATTGATTTCTTGATTTTTTTTTTTTTTGAGATGGAATTTTACGCTTGTTGCCCAAGCTGGAGTGCAATGGCATGATCTTGGCTCACCACAACTAACCTCTGCCCCCCAGTTTCAAGCAATTCTCCTGCCACAGCCTCCCAAGTAGCTGGGATTACAGGTAAGCGCCAATAGGCCTAATTTTGCATTTTTAGTAGAGACGGGATTTCTCCATGTTGGTCAGGCTGGTCTCGAACTCCCAACCTTAGGTGATCCACCTGACTCGGCCTCCCAAAGGGCTGGGATTGCGGGCATGAGCCATTGTGCCTAGCTGATTTCTTTTTTAGATACTTTGTTTTTGGCATATAGAAATGTTACTGATTTTTTTATGTTGACTTTATATTCTTAACGGAATTTGTTTATCAATTCTAAGACTTTTTGGTAGTCTTAGAACTATAGGCCCCAAATCCTACCATGACTTGTGTCTCTTTTTCCTAGGTACATCTTCCACCTTGACAAAATAAACTTCTAAATTGATTGAGACCTATCTCAGACACTTTTTTGTTTATGCTTGCTTTGTGAAATTAATTTAGAATTTCTTCCCTTTCAATTTTTTGGAGGAGTTTGAGAAGAATTGGAGTGAGTTCTTTAAAAGATTGGTAGATTTCAGCAGTGAAAATTTTTCTTTATATATGGTAAAAAAAAAAATCTCTCCTCAGACCATGTTTTCTCTACTCTCCCATTTCAACAATCACTACACAGAAAAAAACTTGTGTGACCAGATGTGTGGGGGATCTTTCCCCACAACCAAGCAGCAGACAGCAGCTGAATGTCCTCCAATTCCGTTCTGACACTATTTACATAGAGATAGTGCCAGATCCCACAGGTTAGGGACTCAGTCCCCAAACCTACTCTTTCTTTCCCCTCACCCACCAGTCCCAAGTCCAGGCCTCTCGAACTTCTGACTGATTGCCTTCAAGTTGGGGTTCCCACAACACCCTCTTTGGGTTCAATTAATTTGTTAGAGTGGTTCCCAGAACTCAGAGAAACACCTACTTACATTTACTGGTGTACTAAGGAGTATATTTTAAAGGATACAGCTAACATTGGGCATGGTGGCTCATGCCTGTAATCCCAGCACTTTGGGAGGCCGAGGCGGCAGATCATGAGGTCAGGAGTTCGAGACCAGCCTGAACAACACAGTGAAATGCTATCTCTCCTAAAAATACAAAAATCAGTTAGGCATGGTGGCATGTGCCTGTAATCCCAGTTACTCAGGAGGCTGAGGCAAAGGAATTGGTTGAACCCAGGAGGGGGCGGTTGCAGTGAGTTGAGATTGCGCCACTGCTCTCCAACCTGGGTTACAGAGCAAGACTTGGTCTCAAAAAAAAAGTGAATAGGTTAGACACACACACACACACACACACACACACTCTCTCTCTCTCTCTCTCTCTCTCTCTCTCCCTCCTCCCCTTCCCCCCACCCCCCGATAAAGGATATAGATAAACAACCAGATGAAGAGATATATAGGATGAGGTCTGCTGGGGTCCAAGTACAGGAGCTTCTGATCCTGTAGGGTTGGAGTGCGCCACCCTCCCAGCATGCGGGTGAGTTTTTCTTCACCTTCCCGTCAGCCTCCAAGCGTTCGGCTATCAGGAAGCTCACTGAACCATGTCCTCTTGGATTTTTACAGAAGCTTCATGACAGGAGCATTCTTCCCCCAGTGGTATAGGGTAAGACCCTCTCAAGACTCACAGTCAGACAGGCAGGGGAACATTAGAGTGAAAGGAGGGCGGAAGGTCAGAGGCCTGTCCCTGAGACCTAACATTCCCAAAATTGTAACAAAAGACTGCATCAAGGGTTCCAGGAATTAGGATCCAGGAACTGTGGATGAAAACCAAACAGGGACAATTTGACTTCCTCTTTTCCAACTTGGATGCATTGATTTCTTTCTCTTGTCTAATTGCTCTGGTGAAGACCTACAGTACTATCTGAGTAAGAGTGGTGAAGTGGGCATCCTTGTCTTGTTGCAGTTCTTAGAGGAAAGGTTTTCAGCTTTTTCCTGTTCGATATGACATTGGCTGTGGGTTTGTCATCTGTGGCTTTTATCATGCTGAGGTATGATCCTTTTTTTTTATTTTTTGAGATGGAGTCTCCCTCTGTCTCCCACGTTGGAGTGCAGCGGAGCTCACAGCAACCTTCACCTCCCATGTTCAAGCGATTCTCCTGCCTCAGCCTCCTGGGTAGCTGGGATTACAGGTGCCTGCCACCACGCCCAGCTAATTTTTTGTATTTTTAGTAGAGATGATGTTTCACCATGTTAGCCAGGATGGTCCCAGTCTCCTGACCTAGTGACCTGCCTGCCTTGGCCTCCCAAAGTGCTGGGATTGCAGGAGTGAGCCACTGCACCCGGCAAGGTGTATTCCATCTATACCTAATTTGTTGAGAGTTTTTATCATGAAGAGATATTGAATTTTATCACATGCCTTTTCTGCATATATTGAATATTATCTTTTTTTGTTTTTGAGCCAGGTCATCCAGGCTGGAGTGCAGTGGTGCCGTCTTGGCTCATTGCAACCTCTGCCTCAGGCTTAAGAGATCCTCCCACCTCAGCCTCCCAATTGATGTTCTGTTGGATTTGATATGCTAGTATTCTGTTGAGGTTTTTCCTATCTATGTTTATCAGGGATATTGGCTTGTACTTTTCTGATTTTGCTGTGTCTTTTTCTGGTTTTTGTGTCAGGGTAATGCTGATGTGAAAAGAAAAGAAAATCTTGAGACCTCAAACTCACTATGCCAAGGGGAAAAGTTAAGCTTGGAAACCGAGTCAAGCAAAAAACTGCCTTTCTTTTTGTTCTCAAATGGATAGCAGCAAGATAGAAGACCATGCATCTCCTCAGTTGGCATCCCTCACCCTGACAATGTAAATTAACAGCTTATCTTTATGGGTATAAAATAAGACAGGGCTAGAAATCATCCCCCTACCTACTCTGAGACAAATGCATATTTGACTTCTTTCTCTATGTTTATCTTATGTAAAATGAGGATTTACTGAGCACAAGACAAATACATAATTGACTGTTCCTTTACTCCCTCCTTTTATATGCAATGTGTGGATTAGTGAGTGCTAATCGGAGCCTTAGAAGGATGTGATCACTTACTTCACTACATATCCTCCCTCCTTTTTTTCTTTCATCGTTCTCCTCCTGCCCGCTTTTTCCACTTTAATCACTGAGGCCCTCAAAACCCAATTTGGAAAAAATTTAGGCCCCAAATTCTACTGTGACTTGTGTCTCTTTTTCCTGAGTATATCCTTGACCGTGGCAAAATAAACTTCTCAATTGATTGAGACCGGTCTCAGTTTTTTGGTTTGCACTGGCTTTGTGAAGTGTATTTGGAATTCCTTTCTTTCAATTTTTGGAAGAGTTTAACAAGAATTGGAGTGAGTTCTTTAAAAGTTTGGCAGAATTCAGGCCAGGTGCAATGGCTCACGCCTGTAATTCCAGCACTTTTGGAGGCTGAGGCGAGCCGATCACCTGAGGTCGGGAGTTCGAGACTAGCCTGACCAACATGGGAAACCCAGTCTCTACTGAAAATACATAATTAGCTGGGTTGGTGGCACATGCCTGTAATCCCAGCTGCTCGAGAGGCTGAGGCAGGAGAATTGATTGAACCCAGGAGGCGGAGTTTGCGGTGAGTCGAGATCACGCCATTGCACTCCAGCCTGGGCAACAAGAGTGTAACTCTGTCACAAAAAAAAAAAAAAAAATAAGTTTGGTAGAATTCAGAGGTGAAACTATCTGGTCTTAAGCTTTTCTTTTGTGAGACTTTGATTTAATCTCAATGCCCATTATTGGTCTGGTTGTGCTTTTTATTTTTTTCTGGCTTAACTCTGGCGGGTTGTCTGCGTCTAGAAATATATCCATTTCTTTTAGGTTTTTAAATTGCTTGGCATATAGTTCTTCATAATCTCCAATGATTCATTGTACTTCTGTGGTATCAGTTATAATGTCTTTTTTTTTTTCACTTCTGATTTTATTTATTTGGGGTTTCTGTCTCTCTCTCTCTCTCTTTCTCTCTCTCTTTTTTTTTTTTTTTTTTTTTTAAACAGAGTTTTGCTCTTGTTGCTCAGGCTGTAGTGTAATGGCATGATCTTGCCTCACTGAAACCTCTGCCTCCTGGGTTCAAGCAATTCTCCTGCCTCAGCCTCCTAAGTAGCTGGGATTACAGGCATGTGCCAACATGCCTGGCTAATTTTGTACTTTTTAATAGAGATGGGATTGCTCCATGTTGGTCAGGCTTATCTTGAACTCCCCACCTCAGGCAATCCACTCACCTCGGGCTTCCAAAGTACTGGGTTTACAGGCATGAGCCACCGTGCCCGGCCTTCTGTTGTCTTTTTAAAATTAGTCTAGCTAATGATTTGGCAATTTAGTTTATCTTTTCAAAAAACCAACTTTTCACCGGGTGCAGTGGTTCATGCCTGTAATTCCAGCACTTGGGAGGCTGAGACAGGCAGATCACAAGATCAGGAGTTTGAGACCAGCCTGGTCAACATAGTGAAACACTATCTCTACCAAGAATACAAAAATTAGCCAGGCACGGTGGTGGGTGCCTGTTGTCTTAGCTACTTGGGAGGCTGAGGCAGAAGAATTGCTTGAACCCGGAGGCTGAGGTGGTGGTGAGCCGAGATGGCACCACTGCACTCCAGTTTGGGTAACAGAGCGAGACTCTGTCTCAAAAAAAACAAAAACAAAAACAAAACAAAAAATCCAACTTTTCATTTTATTGACCGAATATATATATTTAGTTTCTATTTTGTTTGTTTCTGCTCTGACCTTTATTATTTCTTTCCTTCTACTAATTTCCTTCTACTAATTTGGTTCATTCTATCTTTTCCAGTTCCTTGAAGTACATTATTATTTAAGATTTTATTACTTAAAATCTTTTTTTTAAATGTTGGCATTTATTGCTACAAACTTCCCTCTTAGTACTGCTTTTGCTTTATTCCACAGCTTTTGGTATGTTGTTTCTTTTTTCTTTTTGAGATTGAGTCTCACTCTGCTGCCAGGCTGAAGTGCAGTGGCACAATCTTGGCTCACTGCAGTCTCTGCCTCCCCGGTTCAAAGTGATTCTCCTGCCGTAGCCTCCCAAGTAGCTGGGATTACAGGCATGCACCACCACACCTAGCTAATTTTGTATTTTTAATAGAGACAAGGTTTCTCCATGTTGGTCAGGCTGGTCTTGAACTCCCGACCTCAGGTGATCCGCTCGCCTTGGCCTCCCAAATTGCTGGGATTACAGGTGTGAGCCACTGTGCCTGGCCAGTATGTTGTGTTTCTAATTTCATTTGTTTCAAGAAATTTTTAAATTTTCTTCTTAATTCATTGGCCCATTGGTCCTTCAGAATCATATTGTTTAATTTCCATGTATTCGTACAGTTTCCAAAGTTCCTCGTTATTCATTTGTAGTTTTACTTCACTGTGATCATAAAAAATACTTGATATAGATTCAATTTTAAAAAAATTGTTGAGACTTGTTTTGTGTCTGCACATATGGTTTGTCTTGAAGAATGTTCTGTGTGCTGATGAGAAGAATTTGTGTTCTACAGCTGTAGAATGAAATGTTCTATGTCTGTTAGGTCTATTTGTTCTAATGTACAGTTTAAATCTGATCTTTCTATGTGGATTTATTGTCTAGGTGATCTGTCCAATGCTGAGAGTGGCGTGTAAAATCCTCTACTATTATTGTACTGGGAGCCATCTCTCCTTTTATATCTAATATTTGCCTTATCTATCTGGTTTCTCCAGTGTTGGGTGCAAATATATTTATGATTGTTATATCCGCTTGCTGAACTGTGCCCCTTATCTTTATGTAATGACTTTCTTTGACTCTTTTTACAGTTTTTTTTTCTTTTTTTTTTGAGACGGTGTCTAGCTCTGTCCCCCAGGCTGGATTGCAATGGCATAATCTCAGCTCACTGCAACCTCCACCTCCCGGGTTCAAGGGATTCTTCTGTCTCAACCTCCTGAATAGCTGGGATTACAGGCGCCCACCACCATGCCTGGCTAATTTTGCATTTTTAGTAGAGATGAGGTTTCACCATGTTGGCCAGGCTGGTCTTGATTGAAGTCCTAACCTCGTGATCCGCCTGCCTCAGCTTTCCAAAGTGTTGGGATTACAGGCGTGAGCCAGCACGCACAGCCTCTTTTTATATTTTTAAAATTAAAGTCTACATTATCTAAGCATACTTACCCATGTTTCTTTTTGGTTTGGCTTTACCTGGAATATCTTTTTCCATCTCTTTACTTTCAGTCTGTGTGTGTGTCTTTATAAAAAAAATTTTTTTTTGGGTACATAGTAGGTGTATATATTTATGGCATATATGAGACATTTTGGTATAGGGATACATCCCCTCAAGCATTTATTCTTTGTTACAAACAATCCAATTACATCTCTTTTAGTTATGTTAACATGTACAATTTAGTTATAATTGATTACAGTCCCCCTGTTGTACCATCGGATAGTAGGTTTTATTCATTCTTTCTAACATTTTTTTTTTTTTTTTTTGGTATCCATTAACCATGCTTACCTCTTCTCTGTCTACCCATTTCCTTTCCTAGGTTCTAGGAACAATCCTTGTATTCTCTATCTTCATGAGTTCAATTGCTTTTGATTTTTAGATCTCACAATTAAGTGAGAACATGCAGTGTTTGTCTTTCTCTGCCTGTCTTATTTCGCTTAACATAATGGCCTCCAGTTCCATGAACATCAAATGATAGAATCCTATTTTTTTGTATATTTTTATTTATTTATTTATTTATTTATTTTTCTGAGATGGAGTCTTGCTGTGTCACCCAGGCAGGAGTGCAGTGCCATGATCTCAACTCACAGCAACTCCCAGGTTCAAGCAGTTCTCCTGCCTCAGCCTCTGGAGTAGCTGGGATTTCAGATGCATGCCACCATGCCTGGCTAATTTTTGTATTTTAGTAGAAACGGGGCTCACCATGTTGGTCAGGCTGGTCTTGAACTCCTGATCTCATGATCCTCCCTCCTCTGCTTCCCAAAGTGCTGGGATTACAGGCATGAGCCACCAGGACAGACCAGAATATTATTTTTTTAAAATGGCTGTAAAGGTTGGGTGCAGTTGCTCATACCTCGACACGTGACCACCGTCATGCCCAGCTAATTTTTGTACTTTTAGTAGAGATGGGGTTTCACCATCTAGGCTAGGCTGGTCTTATACTTCTGACCTCGTGATCTACCTTCCTTGGCCTCCCAAAGTGCTGGGATTATAGGCTTGAGCACTTTGAGTGGCTGAGGCAGGTGGATCATTTGAAGTCAGGAGTTTGAGACCAGCCTGACCAGCATGGTGAAACCCCGTGTCTACTAAAAAAAAAAGAAAAAAAAATTAGCTGGGCATGGTGGTGCACTCCTGTAATCTCAGCTACTCAGAAGACTGAGGCACGAGGATCACTTGAACTTGAGAGGTGGAGGTTACAGTGAGCCGAGACTCACTCACACTCCAGACTAGGTGACAGAGCAAGACTTCATCTCAAAAACACCACTGTGTATAAGTACCACATTTTCTTTATGGTTTCATCTGTTGATGAAAACCTAGGTTGCTTCTAAATTTGACTACTATGAACAGTGCTGCAACAATCTGGGAATGCGGCTGGGCATGGTGGCTCAAGCCTGTAATGCCAGTACTTTGGGAGGCCGAGGCAGGTGGATCACGAGGTCAGGAGTTCAAGACCAGTCTAGCCTAGATGGTGAAACCCCATCTCTACTAAAAATACAAAAATTAGCTGGGCGTGGCAGCGCACGCCTGTTGAGGCCGAGGCAGAAAACTGCTTGAACCCTGGAGGTAGAGGTTGCAGTGAGCCGAGATTGTGCCACTGCACTACAGCCTGGGCGGCAGAGAGAGACTCCATGTCAAAACAAAAAAAAAAAAAAAAAAAAAAAAGCAAAAAAAAAATTAAAAAACAAAAAAGAAAAAAGAAAAAAAAAAAACTCCATGTCAAAACAAACAAAAAAAAAAAAATGAAAAAAACCCCAACCAAACAAAAAAACATGGGAATGCAGATATCTCTTTCATATACTGATTTCCTTTCTTTGGAGTATACATCCAACAGTGGGATTGCTGGATAATATGGCAGCTCTATTTTTAGTTTTATGGGGAAGATCCAAACTGTTCTCCATAGTGGTTATACTAATTTATATTCCCACCAACAGAGAATGAGGGTTCCCTTTTCTCCACATCCTTGCCAGCATTTGTTATTGCCCGACTTTTGGATAAAAGCCATTTTAACTGTGGTGAGATGATATTCCATTGTAGTTTTGATTTGTATTTCTCTGGTGACCAATAATGTTGAGCACCTTTTGATATGCCTGTTTGCTATATATGTCTTCTCTTGAGAAATGTCAGTTTAGATCTTTTGCCCATTTTAAACTGGATTATTAGATTTTTTCCTATAGAGTTGTTTGAGCTCCTTATATATTCTGATTATTAACCCCCTGTCAGATGAGTAGTTTGAATATATTTTCTCCCATTCTGTGGGTTGTCTTTTTTTTTTTTTTTCTTGAGACAGAGTCTCACTCTGTCACCCAGGCTGGAGTGCAATGGCGCGCTCTCGGTTCACCACAATCTCCACTTCCCAGGTTCAAGCAATTCTCCTGCCTCAGCCTCCCAAGTAGCTGGGATTACAGGTGTGCATCACCACGCCTGGCTAATTTTTGTATTTTTAAGTAGAGATGGGGTTTCACCATGTTGCCCAGGCTGGTCTTGAACTTCTGACTTTGTGATCCACCTGCCTTTGCCTCCCAAAGTGCTGCTGGATTTACAGGCGTGAGCTACCATGTCCGGTCGGAATATTTATTTCTTTATCCACAATAAAACCTGTTTCATAGCATGTCACACCATTTGTTAGCTTATCTCCAGAAAACACTGTGATGTCATACAACGGTTCCTTTAAAATCTATTTGGATAACAATGAGTATTACAGTCATTCAAAACTTAATTAAAACAAAAAACTCAAACATACCAAGAGATTTTCTCAATACCAGCTCACTTCTTTTCTGAGCCTCTAAAGTATTTTATAGATTTGTTTATGAATTGTGAATTTTCAGTATGATAGATATTTGAGTGTGTGTGTTAAATCATGTATAGCCAGAAATACACAATACTCTAAAGTACATCACAGGCTAGTAGTGTTGAAGACATGCTAAGTTAACATTGTGACAACATGAACGGCTGCTGTGAACTCAATTCTGGTCATAGCACAAGAGTACTGCATACCAGCACAACCATAGGAGATTGTGTGGTAAATAATATTTTGCTGAGCTTGAAGAAAATAGAGGAACCATCTAGGTGTTCTGGGTTATGCTAATGGTTGAAAACAGCAGCAGGGGGCTTTGTAACCCTCGAGCTTATCATATCTGGGCCTGAGACTCCTCACAACTGAATGAGGTTGAACTAAATTACTGGCTGATTTTCACCTAGTGACACTGCCCTTCTCTCTTGTCCTCATGAGGCTGTTGTAAAAATTGTATAAGATCAAGGACTCTGCACGGTAACCGGCATCTACTTAGTGCTTAAACAGATAACAGGAATCATGACTGTTATTATGAACCCTATTTATAAAGCCAAATTAATCTACCTTAGGTGTCAGTTAGGTCCCCACACTAGGGCTGTTTAGGAACAGGCTGGATGATCCTTTGTTGACAAGGGTTTAGTAACTGGTTAGAACAAGGATTTGGATCCAGGGAGCAGCAGAGAGGAGTCTAGATATTTCTGTTAGTTCTAGTTACGTGAAACAAATTACCAGAAACCTCAAATTGCCAATTGATTTATGCCGAATGTTGGGAATGTCCCGAAGACTTTCTTCATTTCTGACCTGTAGACTCTTTTCAAAGACTCTTCTAATTAGCCAAATATACATATTAATTATATCACAGTCAAAAGACTATAGATCTTAAATACATCTGCAACATTGCGCTCCTCACCCACCTGTCCCAGCATTGCTATGTAAGGTTATCTAATTAGGGAAACGACATCTCAGTATATTCAGAATTCCATGCCTTCTTCAATGGGAGGAGATTATACAGGGTTGGACTCCAGGAGACAGAATCTGGGGGGCCGTCTTAGAATTGTGCCCATCAAAATAGCCTTTTAGTCCTCTTCCAACTTGGAAAGTCGGAGGTTCTAATTTATAAGGAGGAGCAGCCCAAGGTTTATCAGAAAGAACTAGGAGAGCTGAGAGGGTGAAACAACAGGAACTGAGTACCCGGTGTTCACCAGAGAGAGTGCTCTGTGTGCTTCAGCGGATCTAATTCTCACAAGAACTGGTAGTACCCTCATGAGGAGGCGTGAGCTTCCCAGGACAACACGGCCACATCTTCATTGCATTTCCTCTCCTTTTTGGCTGTTATGCTCTAGGTACTAAAACTCATGCACCTCATTTGCCCATCAGGGCCTTGCCTGTCCAGTCCTCTTCTTTCTTTCTGCTCCTACTGCCCTTCATCCCCCACCACCAGTTCATCCCTGCTCCAACATGGCTGGGGACATATCCACACACTGCGTGCTCCTGTGGCATCTCCTTTTGCCTGTTTCCTCCCTCCTAACCTTCTCTCCCTGTCCTCTCCTCCTGCCTGTCAAGGCGAGGAATAACCATGGCACTGTAGGTGGGACAATATGGTTTGAAATTTTAAAGGAAGAATTATATTAACATCAGACTCCAGTCATAAATTATGTGTTATTTATCCACGTTCACCTAAGTGTTTGCCATGTGTATGTACACGTAATACTAATGTAATGGTTATGATGCATACTTGTGTGTCCTATGTTTCTCAGCTCACATTCAAAGTTACTTTCTGATGGACCCAAATTTCTACTAATAAGATTATGTTTAGAGTTGTATAAAAATCTAGAAACTTACCAACATAGGGTAATTTTCAGCAACTTTGGCTGCATGTGTATTTAAAAGCATTACTCTATTGAAAGGAATTTAACCTTTAACCTCATCACTTATTACTTGTCGCAAAATTTTGCATTCAACAACCCAAATAATATAATCCTATTTTTTTTTTTTTTTTTGAGACAGAGTCTCGCTCTGTTGCCCAGGCTGGAGTGCAGTGGCACGATCTTGACTCACTGCAACCTCCACCTTCCGGGTTCAAGCACTTCTTCTGTCTCAGCCTCATGAGTAGCTGGGATTATAGGCGCCAGCTACCACCGCTAGTTAATTTTTGCATTTTTAATGGAGATGGGGTTTCACCTTGTTGGTCAGACTGGTTTCGAACTCCTGACCTTAGGTAATCCACCCACCTTGGCCTTCCAAAGTGTTGGGATTACAGGCGTGAGCCACCGCTCCTGGCCCTATTTTTATCTTACTTTTAAAAACCGAGTCCCATGGCAAAATTCTAAGTTCTTAAATGTATTGTGGGCTAAAGGGTTCCTTATAGAAAGTTTTTATTTTTATTTTTGTGGGTACAAAGTAGGTACATATTCATGGAGTACATAAAATGTTTTGATTCAGGCATGCAGTACATAATAATCACATCAGAGTAAATGGGATAGTCATCCCCTCAAGCATTTATACTTTCTTTGCATTATAAACAACCCAATTATACTTTTTTCGTCATTTTAAAATGTATGATAAATCATTGTTGACTGTAGTCACCCTGTTGTGCTATCAAATACTAGATATTATTCATTCTTCCTAACTATATTTTTGTACCCATTAATCATCCCTACTTCTTCTCACCCTCCACTACCCTTCTCAGCCTCTGGTCACCAGCCTTCTGCTCTCTATGTCCATGAATTCAATTGTTTTGATTTTTGGCTCCCACAAATAAGTGAGAACATGGGAAATTTGTTTTTCAGAGCTTGGCTTATTTCACTTAACACCATGACCTCCAGTTCCATCCATGTTGCAAATGATAGAATCCCATTCTTTTCTTACAGCTGAATAGCATTCTATTGGGTATATGCACCTCATTTTCTTGATGCATTGGTCTGTTGATGGATACCTGGCTTGCTTCCAAATCTTGGCTCTCATGAATAGTGCTGCAGTAAACGTGGGAGTGCAGATATCTCTTCAATATACTGATTTTTTTTCTTTTAGGTATATACCTTAGCAGTGGGGTTGCTGGATCATTTGGTAGCTCTAGTTTTCGTTTTTTGAGAAACCCCCCAAACTGTTCTCCATAGTGGTTGAACTAATTTACATTCCCACCAACAGTGTACATGGGTTCTCTCTTCTCCACATTGTTGCCAGCATTTGTCATTGCTTTCTTTTGGATAAAAGCCATTTTAACTAAGGTGAGATGATATCTCATTGTAGTTTTGATTTGCATTTCTCTGATGACCTTTTTATATGCCTATTTGCGATTTATATGTCTTCTTTTTTTTTTGGTGAACAGATAATGTATCACATCTATTAATGTACAAAAGCAACATCACTGATGTGTGTGTGTGCATGTGTGTACGTGTGTGTGTGTGCTCACCTTATTCTAAACAAGTAATAAATCTCTGGCTGTGACAGAAAACTAGGAAGAGATTTATTTCTGAGAATTAAATGCTTTATTTTTTTTTTTTTGAACGGATTCTCACTTTTGTTACCCAGACTGGAGTGCAATGGCGCGATCTCTGCTCACCACAACCTCCGCCTCCTGGGTTCAGGCAATTCTCCTGCCTCAACCTCCTGAGTAGCTGGGATTACAGGCATGCGCCACCACGCCCAACTGGTTTTTGTATTTTTAGTAGAGACGGGGTTTCACCATGTTGACCAGGATGGTCTCGATCTCTTGACCTCGTGATCCACCCGCCTCGGCCTCCCAAAGTGCTGGGATTACAGGCTTGAGCCACCGTGCCCGGCAGAATTAAATGCTTTAGAACAGTTTCTTGAAAGCAACGAACCAGCTCAGGTAAATACCATTTATGAAGGCTCCTCCGAGTGACAGCCAGGCTTGGTCTGGCAACACCTAGGCTTCTCTCTCTTTTGAAAAATTTAACATTAAATTTACATAAGCATGCTCATCTCTTAACATTCAAAATGGCAATAGTATAAAATGTACTGTATATTTAACAGTAGAAAAAACAGTAGAAAATTTAACAGGTGAAAACTTGAACTTAAATTAACAAATTGAAGAGCTTCCTTTCTATAAAAATTTATTAGAGGGACATTGTTTTGATCATTGCAAATAATTTTAATTTTCAAAGTAGCTCTTTTTATGGATCACAAAATAAATATACACATATGTGTATTTTAATGTTACAAACTAGGAAGTATCACACACACACACACACACGATGTTTTCTTTTTTTTTTTTTTAAGGAAAAAAAGAAAAAAGAGAGAAAGAAAGAAAAAAAAAGAATAATAAAAAAAGAACGAAGGAAAGGAAGAAAGAAGAAGAGGAAGAGGGAGAAAGAACGGGGGTGTTGCTTTACTGTCGGGGCTAGAATGCAGTCTAAAAATGGTTATGCCTATAATTGTGCTTAATAATAGAGACATGAAAAAAATGAGGGGAGAAAATAACAAACAAGCAGCCAACCAATATTTCATTTAAACCTGTAAATAGGTGTGATATTGTACTGATAAGAGTGTACATTTTGTGTATTTAAAGTGGAGAGTTCTATAAATATTAATGAAGTTTACTTGTTCCGGATCTGAGTTCAAATCCTGGATATCGTTGTTAATTTTCTGTCTCATTGATCTGTCTAATATTGATGTTGAAGTCTCCCACTATTATTGTGTGGGAGTCTAAGTCTCTTTATGAGTCATATATCTGGGTATTCCTGTGTTGAGTGTGTATATATTTAAGATCTTTAGCTCTTCTTGTTGCATTGATCCTTTTATCATTATGTAATATCCTTCTTTGCTTCTTTTGATCTTTGTCGCTTTAAAGTCTATTTTATCAGAGGCAAAAATGGCAACTCCTGCTTTTTATTTATTTATTTATTTTTGCTCTCCATTTGGTTGATAAATCTTTCTCCATCCCTTTGTTTTGAGTCTTTGTGTATCCTTGCATGTGAGATGGGTCTGGATGCAGCATATCGATGGGTTTTGGCTTTTTTGCCTGTCTGTGTCTTTGGATTGGGGGATTTAGTCGATTTAAATTTAGAATTAAGAATAATATATGTGAGTTTAATACTGCCATTTAATGTTAGCTGGCTGTTTTGCCCATTAGTTGATGTAAATTTTTGATTATGTTGATGCTCTTTACTTTTTGGTATTTTTTAGAAAGGCTGATACTGGTTGTTCCTTTCTATGTATAGTGGTTCTTTCAGAAGCTCTTGTAAAGCAGGCTTGGTGGTGATGAAATCTCTGAGCACTTGCTTGTTCACAAAAGATTTTATTTTTCCTTAGTTTATGAAGCTTAGTTTGGCTGGATATAAAATTCTGGGTTGAAAGTTCTTTTCTTTAAGTATGTTGAATATTGGCCCCCACTCTCTTCTGGCTTGTAGGGTTTCTGCTGAGAGATCTGCTGTGAATCTGATAGGCTTCCCTTTATGGGTAACCTGACCTTTCTCTCTGGCTGCCCTCAGTATTTTCTCCTTCATTTCAACCCTGATGAATCTGGCGATTATGTACCTTGAGGTTGGTCTTCTTGAGGTATATCTTTGTGTCATTGTCTGTATTACCTGGAATTGAATATTGTCCTGCCTTGCTAGGTTGGGAAAGTTTTCCTGAATAATATCCTGAAGCTTTTCCAGCTTGGATTGATTCTCTTCGTCACATTCAGGTACACCTATCAAACGTAGTTTAGGTCTTTTCACATAGTCCCATATTTCTTGGAGACTTTGCTCGTTTCTTTTTATCCTTTTTCTCTAATCTTGTCTTCTTGTTTTATTTCATTAAGTTGGTCTTCAACCTCTGATATCTTTTCTTCTGCTTGATCAATTTGGCTGTTAAAACTTGTGCATACTTGGCGAAGTTCTCGTGTTGTGTTTTTCAGCTCCATCAATTCACTTATATTCCTCTCTAAATTGTCTATTCTTGTTAACATTTCGTCAAACCTTTTTTCAAAGTTCTTAGTTTCTTTGCATTGGGTGAGAACAAGTTCTTTTAACTCACAGAAGTTTCTTATCATTCACCTTTTGAAGCCTGCTTCTGTTAATGGAACACACTCTTTCTCCATCAGGACTTGTTCCGTTGCTGATGAGGAACTATGATCCCCTGTAGAGGGAGAGGCGTTCTGATTTTGGGTATTTTCAGCCTTTTTAGGCTGGTTTCTTCCCTTCATTATAGATTTATCCATCTGTGGTCTTTATAATTACCGTCTTTATAATTGGGTTTCTGAGTGGACATCCAACTTGTTGATTCCCGGCGCTAAAATCTGAGCAACCCACTGTGCCGGTCAAAACAGCAGCGTTAAGATTGATGGTGCTTTTCTGACTCTGCACCAAGAACCGCCGCACAAAGGCAGCGGCAAAACCGCCTCACTGGCCACAAAAGTCACGCTGGCGACCTGTGGGGCTCCTCCGCTGGGAATCTTCTGGTGTGTGAGCAACAAAAATTCTTCTGAAAGTGTGGCGTCCTCTCGTTCTCTGCGCTTTCACTGGGAGCTACAATCCTGAGCTGCTAGTGATCAGCCATCTTGGATCTCTCTCCTATGTGTCTTCTTTGGAGAAATGTCTACTCAGATTTTTTGCCAATTTTAAAATCACATTATTAGACTTTTTTCTGTAGAGTTGTTTGAGCTCCTTATATATTCTAGTTATTAATCCATTGCCAGATGAGTAGTTTGCAAATACTTTCTCCCATTCTGTGTGTTGTCTTTTTGTTGATTGTTTCCTTTGCTGTATATAAGCTTTTAAACAAGTGCCCCATTTGTTCATTTTTGCTTTGGTTGCCCATACTGTGGGGTATTACTTTATCCAGGCCAATGTCCTGGAGGGTTTCCTCAATGTTTTCTTGGAGTAGTTTCGTAGTTTGAGGACTTAGATTTAAGTCTTTAATCCATTTTGATTTGATTTTTGTATATGGCAAGAGACAGGGGTCTAGTTTCATTCTTTTGCGTTTGCATATCCAGTCCCCTCCACCCCAGTTTATTGAAGAGCCTATCCTTTTCCTAGTGTCTGTTCTTGGCACTTTGTTAAAATTGAGTTCACTGCAGATATATGAATTTGTTTCTGGGTACTCTGTTCTGTTCTATTGGCCTATGTGTCTGTTTTTATGCCAGCACAATGCTATTTTGATTACTATAGCTCTGCAGTATAATTTGAAGTCAGGTAATATGATTCTTCCAGTTTTGTTCTTTTGTTCAGGATAGCTTTAGCT
Organism: Cebus imitator; assembly: GCF_001604975.1. NCBI lineage: Eukaryota > Metazoa > Chordata > Mammalia > Primates > Cebidae > Cebus > Cebus imitator. Next base: position 5,135,303 of record NW_016107446.1, read on the forward strand.
GTTCTGGGTCTTTTGTGGTTCCATGTCAATTTTATGATTTTTTTTTTTTTTTCTATTTCTGTGAAGAATGTCTTTGGTATTTTGATAGGGATTGCATGGAACCTGTAGATTGCTTTGAGTAGTATGGACATTTTAACAATATTGATTTTTCCAATCCATGAACTTGGAATATATTTCAATTTTTAGTGTTCTCTTCAATTCTGTCATCTGTGTTTTTACAGTTTTCATTGTGGAGATCATTCACTTCTTTGGTTAAGTTTATTTCTAGGTATTTTATTTTATTTGCAGCTATCATAAATGGGATTACTTCCTTGATTTCTTTTTCAGATTGTTTACTGTTGACATATAGAAATGCTACTGATTTTTGTATGTTGATTTTGTATTCTGCAACTTTATGGAATTTATCATTTCTAATAGTTTTCTGGTGGAGTCTTTAGGTTTTTCCAAATTTAAGATCATGTCAAATATAAGAATAATTTGACTTCTTCCTTTCCAATTTGGATATCCTTTATTTCTTTCTCTTGTCTGATTGCTCTAGCTAGGACTTCCAAAAGGGTTCTTGATAGAGTTTTTCCTGGTTTGAGTTTCCTGATGAATTCTGGCACCTGGTTTTTCTGCTTTGACTTTAGGATTAGTATCTCCCCACTGTGAGAACTGTGATACTGACTGAGAAATGAGTGATCACTGGGCTCTCTGCCTCATTGGTTACACTGAAATTGTTTTGTACCATGTGAATCCTTGCATATCCTATGAGAGTTGCTCTGAGAGTAAAGGGTTTCTTATGTTTATTTTATTTCCTTCTCCAGTATAAATTATCTGATGTTCCCCTATTCCATTTTAACCACACTAGCAGTGTATGAAAATCCAATTCTGATACTAACTATCCATAGTTAGCATCAGACTTCACATTGTTAGAGTGAACCCCAAGTTTCTCTTCAAAGAATCAGTGTCAGTATGTTCACCTTTCTTATTCTTTAAATTTCTATTTTAAAGTTTAACTTCCTTGTAATTCCAGTAAACAACCTTCTCCCCAGTTCTTCAGTAGTTCACATCTGCTCCCCTCACCATCCTGACTCATCCTGGTTACCTGATCACCCCTGGTTACCTGCTCTGATATGCCCATAACTGCCCTTCCTGCCAAAACATCCACCCTGCGACTCCAGCTCAGCCTCCTGCTCTTTTTAAAATAGCCAATCAGGATTAGTATAGTTTGTGTGGTCTAACCCTAGCCAATAGGTGATGACACAGCAGTAGGGATCATCCCCATCCCCCCCGTCCAAGCATGTGGCGGCCATAATTGCTCCATCTGTGCACCCTGTACCCTTCTATAGAAGTAAACTGCCTTGCTGAGAGGACATATCTTCTAGTGCTCTTTCTTTTGTGGCATAGAAATTTTACTTACAACAACACGTTTAAAGTCTCATTCTTACAAAGCTGTTCCTAAGAGTTCAGATATCAGGCAAACCTTGGGAGGCCCCAAGCCACTTGTACTTCTACACAACTAGCTATAAAATCAGAGGTTTCCATGTCCCCTCAGATTCAATAATTCACTAAAATGACTCACAGAGCTCAGGAGTAAGCAATCATTACGGTTATAGGTTTATTAAAAAACATACAACTTGGTAACAACTAAATGAAGGGATGTATAGGGTGAGGTCTCGAGGGAATGTAGAGCTGTGTGCCTTCTCCCCATGGAGTCACTGCTGGTTACCCTCCTGGTCAGCAAAGTGTTCATCAACCTAGAAGCTCCCCTGAGCCTCAGTGTCTAGAGATCTTACTGAGGTTTCCTTATGTAGGCTTGGTTGATTAAATCATTGACCACATAATCAAATTCAATCTCCTGCTTCTCCCATCCCTAGGTTCAGCTGGCTCAAAGTTCCAACCCTATAATTGCATAGTTGATCTTTCTGTGATGACCAGTCCCCATCCTGAAGCTATCTATGGGCTCACCACAGTCACCTCACTAGCATACCTAAGACATTCCTATCACTCAGAAAATCCCAAGGGTTTTTGAAGCTCTGTGCTAGGAACTAAAGACAACGTCAGATGTATTCTTTACTACCACATCCTTCAGTATTCCCCTAAAACACCCAGGAAGCTTCCTCTTCCTGATTCAGAATTTCTATCCTATTTCTTGTTAGAGGCTATTCCTCCTCTGGGTTTTCCTGTGGACACTGGGGCTGGACCTCTGCTGAAAGCTTGTTAAAGGTGATTACAGAACAAGGGCTTATCCACAGTACAGTTCACTCCTGTTGTTTAAAGAATCAGTTAGAGATGAAGGCATTTCCACATTGATGACCAGCATAAAGTTTCTCCCCCATGTAAGTTCTCTGGTGTTCATAAAGTTTAGAGCTACTGCTGAAAGTTCTTATGCATTCATTACATTTATGATGTCGGTTCTCCCAGGTTGTCCAGAGTCAGAGAATTGACTGAAGACTTTCCCACTTACCTGAAATTCATATGATTTTCCTCCTCTATAACTCTTTTTTTGGGGTGTGTGTGTATGTGTAAATAAAGTGAGAGCTGTTGATACAGGAGATAGAAAGAAATTATTTAGGCAGATAGTGAGGGCAAAGAGTCCTCAACAGAACTTCTCTTCTAACATAAAGGAGCCCAGGAAATCATTTTCTTTCTAACAAAGAGAAGCCTGAAAGATCGAGCTGCAAGCATAGATAAGGAAGGTGGAAGCTTGTATGGGGAGCAGGGGGAGGCCTGCAGCTACACGGATAGCAAAGTGCTGCCTGCGGCCAGGCATGTCCACTGTGGGACTCCACCTTCCCTTTTTTCGTTATCATGTATACAGTAAGAAAGAAATAAGTAACATGGAGTAGTTACCCACCTGCATAATAAAAGATTGGGGTGGGGGCTGCCAGAGATTCATGCCCTATGCAAATGGCACATCTGGTCCTAACCGGTTTTTCGTGCCCTATGTAGATCAGACACCATCTCCCCAGTAGCTCATCTATAAAAATCCCCTGGATTTCACCACAGATTGGCAACCCATTTTCCAGGGACCCCTCTCTGTAGCAGACAGCTATTCTCTTTCTTTCACCTATTCTTGTTCTGCTCTAGACCTCACCTTTGTGCATGTTTGGGTCCTTAATCTCTGTGGCAATAAGACCAAGAACCTCAGGTATCACCCCAGGCAACGAGGCAGCGTCACTCTGATCTAAAATCCTAGCCACAATCATTTCATTTCTTTAGTTCAAATTCTCTCATGTTTACTAACCAGAAATTTGACCACACTCTTCCACATAAATGACATTCGTATCGTTTCTCTCCAGTGTGAATTTGCTTGTGTTGACCAAGGGATAGAGGATAACCAATGGCTCTTCCACCATCATTACACTTACATGGTTTCTCTGTAGTGTGCATAAAGCTGAATGCTCAGGTGGAATTCTTTCCCACATTTACAATATTACAGTTTCTCTTTCATGCAAGTTCTTTGGTGTGGATAAAGGTTACACTTTGAAGTGTTTCCCAAATTTATTGCATTTATAAGGTTTCTGTCCTGTGTGAGTTCCATGGTGTCAATAAACGTTGGGTGTTCTGACTGAAGTGTTTCTCACAGTAATTCCATTTATAAGGTTTATCTCCAGTGTGGGTCTTCTTGTGTTGTCTAAGGCCAGAGTACGTACTAAAGACTTTTCCACATAGATGACATTCATATGCATTCTCTCCAGTGTGAGTGGCTCCTGTTGTCTAATGTGAGGTCAAAGACTTTCCTGCATAGATGACATTTATAAGGTTTAACTCCAATGTGAGTTGATTTATGTCAATGAAAGGACTGGCAGTCACTGAGAATCTTTCCAAGTTGATTGCAGGCATGGAGTTTTTCCCTGTGGCTTATCACACGCTGAGCCAATGTGGAGTTGGGATGGAGATTTCCCCACATTCACTGTATTCAAGGGTTCCTCTCCAGTGTGAGGTCTCTGTTGTTGGGAAGGTGACAGGCTGCTGACGGACAGATTACCCTCATGCTTTTATTAATTTATCTACAGAGAGATTCTGGACTGATCATTTTGTAATAGTCTCCAGCCAAAATCACTTCCATATCGCTATACACAAATGTATGTTAGCTACACACAGACTCTCTTGCATGCACAGAGATTTTCTCTTTTGTAGCATCTCAATGGTATAGCTATCTGATGTATTTTCAAGGCTTCATTATGTTTCAGAGATGATCTATGAGCCATGTCTATGCAATTGTCCTTATGTAAAAATTCAGGTTATAATTTTGAGTTCAGGTTAATTTCTTTTCTAAATTCAAATATCCAAAACCATCTGAAGGGACACAGTCCTAAGTGTACTTAGAGTCATGTGACTGTGCTGTGCTCCTATATCAGCCCATCCCCAGGTCTCTAATCTGAAGGAACAGGGTTCACCCCCATGAAGCTTATCATTGACAAGCAGGTAGAGGGAGTCCTTCCTGCAGAGAAAATGTATGAATACCATTTCTTGTCTTTAAAGGCCACCCTGCCTGCCTAAAATAATTGAAAAAATTAAATTGATATAGAGTGACATTAGGAGAATATAGGACTCACTCGGGTAGGTTTCAAATACTGGCTCTCACATCTGGGAGAAATGTGAAGGAAGGAATACACCAGTGAATAAGAAGACATTTTGGGAAACTAAAAATTATATTTTCAAGGATGAAGAGAGAACATAAAGATGTGATATTGGGGAGGTCATGAAAAGGAAAATCATCAAAGGGGACTGGACCAGGGCAAAGGCCACTTCATTAACTCTAATGAAGACATGAATATATGTGAACAAAATTGGTATATATGTGAGAAAGAATCACATTATGTAAGGAAATTTTCTCCCAATGGATTCTCATAGTTTTCTAAAAGTATCATTCACTCAAGGTCATCTGCATTCAACATTATCAAAGTTCTGTCCCTCACTGAACAGTGTGCTGAGCATATCTGTCTGCAGCTCTGGGGATTTGGCTCTAGGGAAATCCTTCCTTCCCTCCACAGCACTGCTCCTTGCTTCAACTGGGAAATTTCTGTGGGCAAAGTTGCATGGATTTTTGAATTTTGTGTGAGAACTGCGAGTGATCTTCAGATCTAGGGAAGGAGCTCCCAACAAGACAAGGTGGGCATAAAAAGGCACCCACGGAAGAGCCTTGACCACTAAGGTTACTGAGGGCCCTTCGTGGGTGCAGGAAGGAGAACCCTTCATGCCACGCTCCGGACAGTCTCAGAAGCAGTGAAGATTTCAATGTTTCCACAGTGGGTTGTGGAATTCAGTCTTGTAATTAATCCAATAAAATTAAAATCCATTGGAACAATCTATATTCTATTTGGAAAAGAAAAATATCTGTTATTTTTATTACTGTGGCCTCAAACCCTAGCTTAGTGCTTAAAACGGTATTGTCACTTAGTAAATATTTAATCCATTTATTTATTTGAAAAATAGTCATTGAGTTCCTAGAACTGTTCTCAATGTTGGAGATCGAGTAGTAATAAAGACACAAACTATGGTCATGGAGCCATGTTTTAGTGGTTGATAAACTAGATTTAAGTTAACAAACAACGTTCAGGCAGTCTTAAGTGCTGTGAAACAAAACAGATGAGGATGGAGAAGAAGTAGGCTATGTGGAAGCTGCCTGGCCTGACGGGCTGAGCACCTGATGAAACACTTACCTCCATACCCGACCTTCAGCACCTGCTGTCACACATCCCTGGTCACCTGTGGTCACCACACACCTAAGACCCCTGCAGCCACGGACATGGTTAATTGGGTAGGTCATTTCCCCATCATGGCATTGGATGGATGAGAAAAAGACAACCCTTCACTTATGTTCCCTGAAAGGACATCTTCAGTGGAGAATGAAAAATTTGGTGTACATGTTGAGAAGGACATGGCATCTTGATCAGTTCCCGACCTGCCATGAGCATTCCAGGGTTCTGGAGAAACAGAACTTGCATGAATACTTCTTGGATACACTTATTCATAGAATATCCAGGCCAGAGGATAAATGTGCTCATCTGCTGGCAAAGGGTAATAGTCAACTCAGGAGAAAGAGCAAGTCCCTACGCACCCGTGGGTTCCTTGTCAGGAACTTGGCTGTCACCTGTCTTCCTCCACTTTCTCCCTCAGGATAGTCTGAAAACTAAGCAGACAAAGCTGAAGAAGGACAGAAAAACCATGGGAACTTGGTCTTATTCACCATTCCTAGACACCCCCATCATGGACCTCCAAGTCTTCATCTGGGGGTGAGTGCCACTAAGTCCAACCCACATGCACCTGTGGGGTGATCTAAGACAAACAGCAGGAACCCTTTCTACCCAGGTCACAAGGAAGAAGGCTTTGGCTACAGCAGCTCATAAGAAATATATGAAAATCCTCATTTTATAGAAAAATTAGAGGAAATTATAGTGTTTTATGCTTTGCTTAGACCTGGTATTGAGGGGTATCATGTAATTCATTCCCTGATGGCAAATCTTAGGAGAATCTGACTCAGTTACATGGTGATTCTTTTTTGCATAACCAAGAACAAAACTTTGTGACTTAATACTTCTTGGTTAGGTGCATTAGCATTCTTTCCCTAATACTCACCCAGCCCTGCAGAGCAACAACCTCCCTGTCCTGTCCCACCTACCACCTTCTTCTCCATTCTGCCCTGCCCCCCACCCCATGCTTCTCCCTGCCCCCACCCTCCAATGCACTTGTTTTCAATCATCTCGACTCCCCAACATGTGGGTTCAGGCAGCACCAGAGCCTCCATCTTAACTCCGTGACCCAGGGCCTGAATGTGCAGCCAAGCACCTTTGGAATCTATTTAATGGGGATGGAACAGTTCAAAGCCTCATCCCCTGTTGGAGGGTTCAGTGGCTCACTATGTTAGTTTAGCAACAATACCTCTTTTACTAAAAAGAAGTGGGAGTGAGACCTTCCTAATGCTACTGCTGTGTCTCATTGTCACCCTAGGGCAGTGGAGTTCATAGAATACAGAATGAAGGAGCTTAGTTTTGGGGGACATTCAACTCCTTTGGAAATCTTAGCAAAAAGGTAGCTGGAGTTCTGCCTTAGTAACTGTCATTAGCAGGAACATGTCAGCATTTCATGATTTATGTATTTGAAAGCATTTGCCAACAGTAGACTACTTTCTAGAACAACGTTAATAATTAGATGTATTACATGGACAGATAGTGATAATGAGTCATGAATAGGGTGGGAAGATAGCTCCTTGAGTAAGGTCTGAACCCTCCAACAGGGGATGAGGCTTTGAACTGTTCCATCCCCATTAAATAGATTCCAAAGGTGCTTGGCTGCACATTCAGGCCCCGGGTCACGGAGTGAAGATGGAGGCTCTGGTGCTGCCTGAACCCACATGTTGGGGAGTCGAGATGACTAAAGACAAGGTCACCAAAAGAGAAAAACATTCCCATAGCATTAACTGAGACTCTGTGAATCACTTACTTGCATTTGCTTATTTAGTGCTCACAATAATTGTGCTATTTATGGATCAGCTGTCCAAATAACAAGTGATGTGAAGTAAGTTCTAAAAGCTTTATAAATATGACAAAGTCACACGCTACAAAAACAGAGTTAGAATTTACACCAAGCTCTGCCTATTTCTGTCTCAAATTCCTACATGTGTTTGTCTTGAGAGAGGTGGGTACCAGAGCCAGGTTTTACCTGGGTATGTCTTCTGTCTGACCAGCGAGGAGAGGCTTTTTCTTGTTATCACAGTCTTGTCTTTTCAGTCTGTACACACAGTCACTCCCCAACCCCATGCCCAGGTTCTACTCCATGCCGCCAAACATCAGCTCCCATGTCTCCTCATTTTTACTGTAAACCAAAAGTGCCTGAGGCAGATCTTCATTGATTAGAGGTTTGTTTGGCCCAGGTTGAGGATGTACCCAGGAAAAAAATTGTAACTTGGGATGTACCCAAGTTATAATAGGATCTGTGACCTGTGCTTTTTCCAAAGACAGTTTTGGGAACTTCATTATTTAATGGGAAAAGAGCAAGCAGGAGGGGAAGAAAAAAGAGAAGGGAGGGTAGGCAGTGAGGCAAGTGCTTTCATTCTTGTGGGGCTCTGATTAGCACTCAGTGAACCTGCATTTCACATAACGCAAGCATGTAAAATTACAGCTGTCTGTTTGGGAACAAAAAGAAGGCAGTTTTGGCCTGACTCAGTTTCCCAAGCTTAACTTTCCCTTTGGCATAGTGAGTTTAGGGGCCCAAGATTCTATTTTTCCTTCACATTACTCACCCTTACTCATTGCAACACATACTTACCAACGACCAACAATTCTCATGTCCATCCAACATTTTGCATCTATTAATCAAGAGCCCAATCCCAGATGACTCCAAATATCACCTTTTCCCTGGCTGTATATGCCCTAACAGAGATATGAGCTATGTCAAAGTCACCCTTTGACTGACTACAATCACCAAGGATCTTCCTGTTCATGAATCTTGGTAAGATCACAGTTTTCTCCCTACGGCTAAATCCATGGAGTGTTTCTCAGCTTTTTGCTTGGAACTAAAGCAGAATTGGAACATAATCTCTTTTTGGGAAACTTATTTTTCCTAGTATGCCCTGACAGCTCCAATTTCTGTCTATTATCAAATGATTCTAGTCATTCTGGACACGTAGATAATTGGAACAGAAGAGACAGACCAAAATTAGACCCATGTAAATGCAGTCAATCAATCTTTGTCATAGAAGAAAAGGAGCCTTTTGACATATAGTCTTCCTAACGAGCAGTAAAGGAACAATTTGGTGACCATATGGGGAAAAACAAATATAGACATAAACTTTACAACATAAAAAAATTTACTAAGAATAGTTCATAGACTTAAATGTAAAATGTAAAACTAAAAAACTTTTAGAAGAAACCTTAAGAGAAAATCCATGTGGTCTTGAGTTTTGCATGAGTGTTTATATACAACTCCAAAAGTATGATCCATAAAAGACAAAAATTGATAAAATGAACTTTATTAAAGTTAAAATTTTCAGAAGTGTAGAAGACCTAGTTAAGAGAATGAAAAGACAGGACACAGACTGGGAGAAAACCTTTGAAAAAGACATAACTAAAAGGGACTTGTATCTCAAATACCTTGTAAAAATTAACAAAAGGAAAACAACCCAATTAAAAATGGGTAAAGATCTAAACACCTCACCAAAGAAGATGTACATGTAAGCATAGGAAATAAACAGGAAACACACACAACATCCCTTTTCATTAGGGGAAGAAAAATTAAAACAATATGAGATAGCCCTAAACACCAATTAGAATGGCTAAAATCTCAAAAAAAAGAAAAAAAGAAAAAAAGAAAAGAAGACATTACCAATAGCCATCGAGGATGTGGAAGAAAATAAACTCTCATTCATTGCTGGTGGGAATGTGTAATGGTACAGACATTGCAGAAGACAGTCTGACAGCTTCCGCCCTCAAGCTAAATATAATCTCATTCTATGATCCAACAAATCATGCTCCTGCTTATTCAGCCAACTTTTAAAAAAGCTTATGTGCACATTAAAAGCAGCACATAAATATGTACAGCAGCTCTCCTCACAATGGTCAAAGACTGGAATAAATCAGGATGCACTTCAATAGATGAATGGATAAGCAAACTAGGCTATATCCATGGAATGAAGCAATAGAAAAGAAAACCAGTTATCAACCCATGCAAAGATATGGATGAACTCAGCTCTGTATTGATAAGTAAATGAGTCAGTCTGATGAGGCTATGCACTGTATGATCCCATGTATATGATGTTCTGGAAAGGGCAAAACTACAGAGACGGTAAATAGATCAGTGGTTCTCAGGGGTTTTGGAAACAAGAGAGCTTAAAGAGGAACTTTTTTTTTTTTGAGACAGAGTCTCACTCTGTTGCTCAGGCTAGAGTGCAATGGTGTGAGCTTGGCTCACTGCAACCTCCGCCTCCCAGGCTCAAGTGATTCTCTTGCCTCAGCCTCCTGAGTAGCTGGGATTGCAGGCACCCAACACCAAGCCCAGCCATTTTCTTTTGTATTTTTGGTAGAGATGGGATTTCACCATACTGGCTAGGCTGGTCTCAAACTCCTCATGATCTTCCTTCCTTGGCTTCCCAACGTGCTGGGATTACAGGTGTGAGCCACCATGCCTGGGCCTTTAGTGGTAACCTGTTGTTATGCATTCATCAAAACCCATAGAATGTTACAACCTAAAGAATATGTAGTAAGGTATGCAAATTACCATAATCACTGAGGAGGTTAGAGGATGTCAGGATGGAATGCAGAATGTGACAAAGAGTCTAACCATGTCACAAATGTATGAAACAAACGTACCGCTGATGGTGGGGGAAAGGTGCTGACCAAAGTGACTTTGGAAATGACGGAGATCCAGAAAGCTAAAGGCAAAGGAAACTGTCCATAAATGGTGCCGTCTCTTTTAGAAAGTTCTTTCTCACAAAGGCAACAGTTAACAGTTTTGAAGCCACTCTGCCTCTAGTGTGGAATTGCACAATGAATTAAATACCTGGCAAATGGGTGAGAGCCTGGTTTCTCACTGCTGAAGTGAGAAGTTACAGATGAGGAGACAAGCTAGAATGATGTATACGCTAATGGATTAGAGCTGAAGACATCAGTGTGAACTCATGCTTACCTTAATTTAGACACATGTTCCAGGAGTCTATATCCACATGAGAATACGCATGCTTCCTTGTATTGTGAAAAGAGAGCACTGAGAAGCAAGTCTTCCCTTGTTAGGATGGCTATTATCAAAAGGACAGGAAATAACAATGGTTGGTCAGAATGTGGAGAAAAGTCAACCCCTATACACTGCTCTTGAGAGTGTAATGTTTCTCGAACAAGTAAAAATAGAACTACCATATGATCCAGCAATCCCACTTCTTGGCAGATACCCAAAGGAAATGAAATCAGTATCGTGAAAAAATTTCTGCACTCCACGTTTAGTGTAGCATTATTCACAAGAGCCAAGATATGGAAACCACCAAGTGTCTGTCGACAGATGAGTGGATAAAGCAAATGTAAGGTATATATAGAATATAAGACAGAATGTTATTCAGCATTAAAAAGCAGGAAATGCTGCCATTGGCAGCAACAACATGGGTGATACTCGAGGACATTACGCTAAATGAAATAAGCCAGACATAGAAAGTCAAATACTGTGTGATCTCGTATGTATGTGGAATCTGAAAAAGTCAAACTCACAGAAGCAGAGAGTAGATTGGTGGTTGCCAGGTGCTGGGAGTGGGGGAGGTAGGGAAATGGGGAGGTATTGGCCGAATGGTACAAACTTCCAGTTATAAAACAAACAGGTTCTGGGGATCTAACGCACATGTGGTGACTCTAGTTAATTATGCTGTGTTGGAGGCTTGAGTTTGCTAAGAGAGTAAATACTAAGTGTTCTCACCCCACATGCACAGGTGACACAGTGGATGTGCTAATTAGCTTGATTGTGGCAATCATTTCACAATGTATATGTATATCAAATCATCAACTTGTACATCTTAAATATATGCAATTTTCATTTGTCAATTAATACCTCAATAAAGCTGGAATAAAGGTTTCTCCTGAGGACAGATCTTGTTAAGAACAGAATGCTCTGGCATATTTCAAAATGGTGGCTGTTCTCCCCCTGCCTGAAGCCCTGTGGGATTTTTCTCCAGGATTCACTGTGAGAATGTGGTGGAGCTCCAGGATGTAAAGCTCACAAATGTGCCCCCATGAGTGACTTTTCCTGCAGCTGTCGGACTCATCCTCACTGAGCCCAGTGCCCTGGCTCCACAGGCTCCTCTCCTTCTGGGAACTCTGGTTCTGCTGCAGTAGTTGTGGTTCTTTGATCTGACTGTTGGTCTCTCCACTCTGGGGGCTGAGGCTTGTCCTGTGACCTCACTTCTCTTACGGATCTAAGAAGAATTCCAGATGTAAGTTCTTAATACGATCTTCCAATAAAAGAAACCAGAGCTTCTTGGAGAAATGGATAACAATGGGACTGGGGAGCAAAAATACAAGACTGGATAGTACTGAAAATAAGGAAGGGCTCAAAAAACAAAATTAAACCCCATGAAGATCGAACGTTGTCAAACAAAAGAAGGAGCTTTTGCAAAGCCCTCCCAATGGCCAAAGCAGGAAAAATTTGAGCATCGAAATAAATAATGCAGTATTAAATCAGAATCGAGAGCTTAAAATAACTATCCATGTGACCATGATGGTATATATAAATGAAAAAATGAGTGAATGGAAATGTCTTATGTAGAAGAATTTCTAACGATTAATGCAGATAATCAGTCAACAAGGAGGCGGCAGAAACTCCCCACTTATTAAGTGAGGGCTTTGCATAGTAATTTCTTTCCAAAGGCCACATGCAGTATAGAGAGAGGAAGAGTAGCTTCCCAGTGAAGAAAGCTAATAAACATAACCTCAGCCAGGTGATCAGAGTTAACATGAACAGGGGTCTTGGGAGCATGTGCCCTTGCTATGATGCAAAAAGAATGCCACTTTACCTCAGATCATCTTTCTCAGAACCAATAACCTCAATCTAACAATCAGAAAAACATCATTTAAACTGGAGAGTGTTCTACCATACACCTGACCAGTCCTCCTCAATATCATCAAGTTTATCAAAAACAAGGAAAGTGTGACAAACTGTCACAGCCAAGAGATGCCAAAGGAGACATCACTACTAAGTGGTATCATGGATGGAACTCAGACAAAGGAAATGTATCAGGTCATTCTCACACTGCTACAAAGAACTGCCCAAGACTTTATGAAGCAAAGAGGTTTAATTGACTCACAGCTCCCCATATCTGGGGAGGCCTCAAGAAAGTGACAATCATGGCAGACAGTGCTTTTTCACAGGACGGCAGGATAGAGAATGAGAGCCAGCAGGGGAAATGCAGACACTTAGAAAATCATCAGATCTCCTGAGAACTCACTATCAGGAGAAGAGCATGGGAGAAACCACCCCTATGATTAAATTTTTTTTTTAATTTTTTTATTTTATATTTTTCTTTTTAATTGCATTTTAGGTTTGGGGGTACATGTGAAGAACATGCAAGATAGTTGCATAGGTACACACATGGCAGTGTGATTTGCTGCCTTCCTCCCCATCACCTATATCTGGCATTTCTCCCCATGCTATCTCTCCCCAACTCCCCACCCCCCGCTGTCCCTCCCCTACTCCCCCCTCACCCCCGACTCCCATGATTAAATTACCTCCCACTCTGTCCCTCCCAAGACACATGTGGGGATTACGGGGATTACAATTCAAGATGAGATTTGGGTGGGAAAACAGCCAAACTATATCAGGAAAACTAAGAAAATCTGAATGAAGTATGGACTTTAGTTTTTAATAATGACAATGACTGAATATTGGTTCATTCATTGTGATAAATGTATACACTGACATAAGATATTAGCAAGAGAGAAAATGTATGGATGGGTCTGGACAACATGAAAAATCTTTGTGTTATTTTCCCAAATTTTATGTAAATCTGAAATTATTCAAAAGTAAAAACTATTAAAAAATTGTTATTTTTTTAGACACCTGTTTGTTTAATTAGTTGTACTATTAATCATTAGTAATTGACAGTGGTAGCTGGCCTTCTTTTTTGAAACAGGGTTTCCCTCTGTTGCCCGCACTGGAGTGCAGTGGCACCATCATAGCTCATTGCAGCCTGAAACTGCTGGGCTCAAGCAATCCTTCCACCTTTGCTCAGGAGCATAAAACCATGCCTGGTTATTTTTTTACTTTTATTATTTACTCATGTTTTTTTGAGACAGGGTCTCACTCTGTGGCCCAGGCTGGACTACAGTGCTGTGGTCACAGCTATAACCTCCCAGGGTCAAGTAATCCTCCCACTTCAACCTCCCAAGTAACTGGGACCACAGGTGCCTGCCCCCACATCTGGCTGATTTTTAAATTTTTTGTAGAGACAAGGTCTCACTATGTTGTCCAGGCTGGTCTTGAACTTCTGGGTAAAAGCTGATCCTCTCACTTTGGTCTTCTGAAGTGCTAGGATTACGGGAGAGAGCCACTGCACCTGGCCCTTACTGTTTTTAATAGAAGCATTCAAAACATTTATTATATTGAAAAGTATATGATACAGACTAACACATAATTCCAAATAATGTCACTTTGACATATTTTTATGTATAATACATACACATATAATACATATACATATAATTATCTATTATGTGTTATATTATTATTACTTTTTGTTTTTGTGCTATGTCCTGAGCTCATTCTCTCTCTTTTTTTGAGAAAAGATCTCATTCTGACACCCAGGCTGGAGTGCAGTGATGTGATCATAGCTCATTGTAGCCTTGAACTCCCGGGCTCAAGTGATCCTTTCCTCAGTCTCTGGAGTAGCTAGGACTACAGGTGTGCACAACCATGCCAGGCTAATCTTAAAATTAATTTTTGTAGAGATGTGTTTCCATATGTTGCCCAGGCTAGTCTCCAACTCCTGGGCTCATGTGAACCTCCTGCCCTGAACTCCCAAAGTGCTGGATTATAGGAATGAGCCATCATGCCTGGCCACGGGTTCACTCTCTAAACAGCTGATTATCTTTCACCAGGGAAAGCAGAGTTTAGAGAATCTATTTCAATTCACGGTCAACATTTTCAAAAGAGTAGCTTTATAAAGTGATGCTCCAATGGTGAGTTGTGAGTGGTTCTCTTATTCCAAAGAAACTTCTCTTAGTTCTGTTTTCATGAGCATCTTTTAGCAGTTGATACAAATACTTGTCACTGGAAAAACAATATTCAAGGATTGGAAGAATGTTAACAGAATTTGTGATGATGATTTGATGTTTCATTGTGATTTTTTCTAAAACAAGTGTTTAATACAATATTCAATCTCATAATTTTCTAGATGCTTTGCAGAAAGTGATAAAATCAGAGAAACAAAACTTATGGGATACCGTATGAGTGATTTTAGGTGTTGTTATGTTTTGTTAAAAAAAAAAATTACCTCATAGAGCTATTATTGGAAGGAATTATTGGACGCCCAAACACTGGAATGTTCCAATTTTAGCTGCAATTTTTTTTTTTTTTTTTTTTAGAAGGAGTCCTGCTCTTGCCACCCAGGCTGAAGAGCACTGGCACAATCTTGGCTAATTTTTGTACTTTTTAGTAGAGATGGGGTTTCACAATGTTGGCCAGGCTGGTCTCCAACTCCTGACCTCAGGTCACTCTGCCACCTCCGGCTCCCAAGGTGCTGGGATTACAGCCTCCCAAGGTGTGGGCCTTAGCTGAACTTATAATTACGCTATGATGTCCATATAGCTAGTCATGTAGATAATGATAAAAAAGGGATCTGTGCCTTATTTGTATAATAAAATTCAATGCTCCTAGGAAGTCACGTTAAATCTGAGATATAATTGAGAACACCAGAAGTAAAATACTCTTCTGACCTTTGAATTTGTGTAACAGAAGTAGCCCATCATGACCAAATGTATCATATTACAAACTATGTTCTATTAGCTATGCGTACTTAATAAATTAATAAATATACCTTATCAGTTACTGGTATTGTACTGCATTGTAGTTACTGGTACTGTGCCAGTAACTATATATATCTGTGTATCTGTGTGTGTGTGTGTATATATACACACACAAATATATATATATACATATATATATACACACATAATACATTACTGGGTCATAAGAAATCGTCAAACATAGCAATTATGTCACTTGAAAACAAAATAAGAAATATATTTTAAGAATATAGCATTGTTGATGGAAAAAAGAGAACAAAAATAGATAAAATTAAGAGTTCTGGGCTGGGTGTTGTGGCTCACACTTGTAATTCCGGCACTTTGGGAGCCTGAGGCCGGTGGATTGCTTGAGCCCAGGAGTTCGAGACCAGCCTGGGTAACACAGTGAAACCCCAGACTCTCAAATAATAATAATAATAATAAAGAATTCTGTATAAAACAACAAATAGAGAATAAGTCAAGTCTTTTAACCGAACAAACTGGAAACCTAGAGGTAATGGGCGATTTCTTAGAAAAATATAAATCATTAAAATGTACCCTGAAATAAGGAAAACATAAACAGTGCAATTTGCATAAAGAGTTGTCATCTGACCCCATGACCATATGGGCTCACAGCTAAAGGTTAACTGGCCTTCAGCTAATTACGTGTTGCAAATGGTCAAGACCTAGAAAAACAAAAAAACGAGGTTCTCCTGAATTCATCTTGTGGTTTATTATGAATACTTGATACAGCTAACATTTCCTGTAATCCACCATGCTGATAACTAAAAACACGCATCACCTATGCGCCCCTACAAATCGGCTGCCAATTAAACTGTGACTTTTTTAACAAAAGAACGAGAAGTATGGTTGACGAATTTACTTCCATTATAGCCAGGAAAATAAGACTGTAGTGAGATGTGATTTTGTTGTAAACAACATATTTAAACATAATGTAGTGGATTCCGCACAGCTTTTTCCACGATTGCGCAGGGCTCTGGCGCTGTGGGAAAACCTCCCAGCAAAACCTGGGCAACCGGGACACCCACTTCGTCGGTCCCAGAGTCTCAGCATCGGGTACTCTCCCAGAAACAAGCCAGAATCTGCAAAAGATACCGCGGCAGGCGATGACCAGAAGCGGTAAAACCTCGAGGAGGCGAAACTTCTAAAAAGTAAGTGTTAAAAAAATATATTCTCTGAAAGTAAAGAACTACGTGGGAACCTTCCAGAAAAGTGACCGTTTCCGTTCGCAGTTTTAAAGCACCGTCGGAGGGCCGGGCGTGGTGGCTCATGCCTGTAATCCCAGCACTTTGGGAGGCCAGGGTGGGCGGAACACTTGAGGTCAAGAGTTCGAAACGAGCCTGGCCAACACGGTCAAACTCCATCTAGACCAAAAAAAAAAAAAAAGCCGGGTGTGGTGGTGCGCGCCGGTAATCCCAACTACTCGGGAGGCTGAGGCACGAGAATCTCTTGAACCCGGGAGGCAGAGGATGCAGTGAGCCGAGATAGCGCCACTGCACACCAGCCCGGGTGACAGAGTGAGACTTCGTCTCAACAACAAAAAAACCCCAAAAAAACCCACCAAAAAACAGAACCCCCCCCCACAAAACTAAGTTCAAGCGCGGTGGCTCACACCTGTAATTCCAACACTTTGGGAGGCCGAGGAGGGCAAATGACGAGGTCAGGAGTTCGAGACCAGCCTGGCCAACGTGGTGAAACCCCGTTTCTACTAAAAATACAAAAAATTAGCTGGGCTTAGTGGCGGGCGCCTATAGTCCCAGCAACTCCGGAGGCGGAGACAGGAGAATCGCTTGAACCCGGGAGGCGGATTTGCAGTGGGCCGAGATGGCGCCACTGCACTCCAGCCCGGGCGACAGTAAGGCTTGGTCTCAAAAACAACCACCACCAAACAAACGAAAGGAACGATAGGGAAAGCCGCGGCAAAAACTCCCTCCTCCGTCTGGTCCAATCCTCTCCGCGAGGCCCAACTACTACGCAAGGAGCGCGGTTTTCCTCCCGCACGCCGTGCCCCGGCTGCATAGCGAGCACGCATGCGCGGAGCGCGGTTGGAAAATGGCGGGGTCGGGCGCGCCCTGCTGGTGGTCAGCACACAGTGCACTATTTTGGAGTGAGTTGCATGCATCGCCCCCTGGCTGCGCCAATGAATCACTGAACTTCCGTGTACAGATATGCCACGCGGTAATTTTGGAGATTCAAATTGAAGTGGAGCCTGCTATTCCGTATCTTAATCAGAATGGATGGATATAAAAATCAAAGTAAAAAGACAATAATACAAGTTTTGATTTCCTACATGTCAGTAAAAAACAATTGGAATTTGATTTAAAATGAAAGAAAAATCATTTACAATAGCACCCCCAAAATTGAAGTCCTTGTATAAGTCTAACAAAATATGTATAAATATGCATTCAGAAAACTTTGAAACAGTTGAAAAAAATCAGACAAAAGCTAAATAAATAACTTCATCTATAGACTTCATCTATAGACTCAGTGCAATTCCAGTCAAAATCCCAGCAAAGACACTAAGAAAATGTTTCTAAACCTCAAATAGACAATATAAGACTGAGGCAGAACAAAGTTGAAGAATTTACACATCCAGATTCGAAGACTTATAAATCTATGAAGAGAGTGTAATATTGGTGAGGAAATGGTCACACAGACAAATGCAACAATATAGAGAGCTCCTAAATAGACCAATATAAATATAGACAACTGATTCAGCCAAAGAGCAAAAGCTGCTCAGTGGAGAAGAGAGTCTTTTCCACAAATGGTGATGAAACAACCAGATGACCTTGTGGGATAAAATGAATGTACAAACAAACTTTACAACTTACACAAAAATACATGCAAAATTATTCATAGACTTAGAATTTAAAGTAGAAAACTGTGAAAATTCTAGGATAAAACAGAAGAAAAGCTACCTGGCCTTGCATTTGGTGATGAAGTTTTATACACAGCTACAAAAGCCAATTCATGAAAGGAAAAGATGATAGTGTAGACCTTATTAAAACTGAAAACGTCTACTCCATAAAAGGCCCTGTTAGGAGACTGAAAAGACGAGGCACATATTGGGAGAAAATATTTGGAAAACATCTATTTGAAAAAGGACTATTACTCAAAGTGTACCAAGAAAGTAAAACTCAACCAGAAGAAAACAAACAATCCAATAAAAATGAGTGATGATCTGAACAGACACCTCACCAAAGAATATGTAAAGATGGCAAATAAGTATTAGCAAAAGCAGCTCAATAGCATATGTCATTAGGGAATTGCAAATTACAGCAACAGTGAGGTAGCTGTGTGGCTTTGAGGGTGTTTCTGGAAGAAATGAGCAATGAATGGGTAGACTGGGGAAAGGCCATGCTCACCAGTGTGGGTGGGTGCCATCCGACCCACTGGAGGTCCAAATAGAACAATGCAGTCTCTCTTTTCTTGAGCTGCAACTTCCATCTTCTGTCCTTCCTGGTTCTCAGGCGTTTGGACTCTGAGAGTGCACTAGTGGATCCCCCACTTGATATCAGGCCTTCAGACTTGTGTGTTATACCACTGGCGTTCCTGGTTCTCCAGCTTGCACGCAGCAGACTGTGGGACTTCTTGGCCTCTATGATCATGGGAGTCAGTTCCCATAATAAATCTCTCTCTTATTTATTTATTTTTAAGACAGGGTCTAGTTCTGTTGCCCAGGCTGGAGTATAGCGTCATGATCCCTGCTCATTGTAGCCTTGACTTCCTGGGCTCAAGCAATCGTCCCACCTCCCCTCCCCGAGAAACTGGGCCCACAAGTGTGCACCACCATGCCGGCTAATTTTTTGTAGAGACGGTGTTTCAGCATGTTGCCCAGGCTGGTCTCAAACTCCTAAGCTCAAGTGATCCAACCACCTCTGCCTCCCAGTGTTGGGATTATAGGCATGGGCCACTGCACTGGGCACAAATCTCTCTCTCTATATAGAGATATGTGTGTATTATATGCAATTATATGTATATATATAAAATTCCTATTGGTTCCCTTATAACAACTCAAATACAAAAACAATGACAATAGCAATTGCTGTGGAGGGTTAGGAATAACAGGAGCTCATCACTGCAGGTGGAAGGCATAATGGTCAGCCACTCGCAGTGTTGATGGTAGTTTTGTCTTAAAGCTAAACATAGTCTCACAATATGGCCTAAGAAAGCAGCTGTGTTCCTGCGTTGACAACTGCTTTGAAAACTTACGTCCAAACAAAAATCAACATGCAGTTATGTACAGCACGCTCTATTCAGATACTTTAAGTATCCAGGCACTTTAAATCAGGATGTCCTTCAATAGGTGAATAAAAACCAAGCGGAAAGACATTCACACAATGGAATACTACTCATCGATGAAAAGGAATGAGCTGTCAAGTTGCTCAAAGGCAGGAGTGAGGCTTCAATGCATACAGCTAAGTGAGCGTGGCGGAGACAAGAGACTACACACTGAACGATTCTATTTAGATGCCCTTCTGGAAAGATGAAGGTAGAGACTCAAGCAGATCAGGGCTTGCTAGCGGTTTGTGAGGAGGCTGTTGAATAGGGGAATGGGGGGATGGCAGGAGGTCCCTGGGGCTGGGGGACCATAGGCTTCCTCTGGCTAGTAGCCATGGGAGGGCATTTGTGGAGAAGCTTAGCTGGCTTACCAGCATGAGTATGGCCACTTTTCCCTAGGAGGGTCTTTTCCCATCACGCATGGAACTCTTTGGGGTGTTCTGGGGAGGATATTTTACCCACATTTTGTGATTCCTCAGGACCAAATGGGAGCCTGTCTTTGGGCACAGGCCCAGCTCTTCCTGTTAGCAAGGTGAAGACTCACAGATAGGAACAACTTCACTCTCTGGGGCTCAGTTTTTCCTCTGCAATGAGACCAAGCTCCGGTATTTCATTCTGTTTTAAATTCAATTCCTTTTATCTCTTCCTGCCATTCAATGGATCTTAAGAAATGTTTTCCAGAACTTGGAGGGGTGAATGGGACACTTTCTTTAGCGAAAGGTCTTGTCACACACATGGCATGCCCCTTGGTCCCTGCAGAGGCTGAGGCCTCAGGGCAGCTGTCCAGCTAGGCTTCAGGAGCCCGCAGGTGTCCAGGGGGCCACAGGGGGTGCCTGTACATGAAGACGGGGGCAGCAGTTGGGCGCATCACAATGGCTCGTTGGTGACATCCTGCGCGTCCTCACCCACCGCCTCTGTCCTGGAAACTCCCCCTCAGACCTCTCCAGCCACTGAGGCTTTGCCCGGATTCCCCCTCCTTCACCCTATGTGTCCTGTAGCGGCAGTTTATTGGTGAGCTTGGTTGGGGGCAGAGAGGGTGGTGCCACCAGCTGAAGGGGTCAGTTCCTCCCAACCCTGAGCCCAGGATGCAGAGAGCCGCAGGGGTAGCAGAAGCCCCCTCAGCTCTGGTGCCCTGTCTCTTCCTGTGCACAGTCTCCATGTGACGCCTAGCAAGCCGGATCTCAATTGGTTCACCCATCTTTATTTTCCATATTTATGACTAATATTTCTCTAGTTTGTCTTTTGCCTGCCTTAGTGACAGTGAGTTTTCCTGTTGAGTTTCTATTCTGTTTGATCTTTATTTTAGCAGCAGATAGGCAAATTTGGGGTGATGTTTATTAATGCAAAATGGAAGGTAATGATATGTCACACATCCTTCTGATTCCTCCCGCAGTTTCGCTGTGTGCTGCGTCAAAACAAAAACAAAAACAACAAACACAAAACAAAAAACCAGTAAAGAGTGATGGGGAGGACACTTCCTGGAATAATTCACTTCAATGCCCATTGTGGGTCGTGTCAGAGACAAACTGACTTAGGAAAGGAGCTGAGGAAGAAATCCGAGGATTCAAGAAAGGAGGCGCCATAACTCAGGCTGTATTTCCAAAGGTGCATGGAATCTTGCCAGTTTCACTCTGGTAAATTACTCATTCTAGCTCCTACTACCATAAGGAAACAAGGTCTTCAGAAGTGGACAATTAGCAAGTTAGAGAATCGCAAAGTCTGTTTTACCCTGAGAACCTGAATCCTTTCTTACTCCTGATGGATTTTCCATCAAGGGGCCTGTGTGGTGGACAAGAGACTTGTTGTCTCTTGTCTCTGAGATCAGTTGAAAATAACAGAAATTGTCACAGTGTTCTTCTAGCCAGTGTCATTTGCCATAACTAACCCACCCAAGGCTTAATCAGAACCTTCCCCTCTAAGAGCTGAAGACGCCCTGAGAGGGAATGAGCAGGCCACCTCCTGTCCACCCCCACAGGGGCCATCAGGTTGCTGTGGAGCTGTGCTGTCTGTCTTGGTCCAACCTGTCCCTGGCCCTCATCTGGGTCCCTAATGCATGTCTTAAACGCTACCTCTCTCATCATCTAAATATGAAGAGAAGGAAAAGAGAGGTTGATTCCCGGGGCTAATGTGTTTTAGTGTGGAAGCCAAGCAAAGGGCTCAGAGTCATTCCTGTCTTCTGTCTTCACTGTTTCACTCCAGCCTCTAAAGCAATTCTGGTCTTAGGTCTTAGAGTCACAGTCTGCCAAATGACAGCACCTGTTCTCAGTTCATTTTGTCACACTTCTTACTTTGATGGTGTAATTTGTGGGATTCCTGTTTCCCATCTTCCTTTTGTGCTGAGGAGGCAAGTGCATCCCTTGACCAGGTTACCATGGCAGGTGTGTGTGTGTGTGTCAGACTGAGGAACAGCAGGGAGAGGAGAACAGCTTATGGTAGGTGGCCCAGGGGAGGCATGCTGGGCCCTTAAACCAGAAGGAGGGTCTTGGTGTGTCCAGGTGCTCATTTCTCTGAAAGAAAACCCAGATGTCTTGTAAGTTTTAAATGTGCTCATTCAAATTAGAATGCTTAGCCATCCATCCCATTTTGCCTTTAATGTATGTATGTTTGCAGGGTTGTGAGTTGTGCTGGATAGTATGAAATGTGTTATCAGTGGAGACACTACCATTGACCTCAGAGCATGTGACCAGACAGTGCAGGAGGAGATGTTGTCGTCAAGTTACTTTGGATGGGAAATGTCCCTAGGTGATCTTGTGGGCCTGATCCAAGGTGAAAGGTGGGGAGAGGTGTGCTGGCGCAGGGTGGAGGGTCTGGATGAGCCTGGGTGGGGAGGAAATCATGACTGAGGGGAGCCAGCCCAGTCCCCCAGGGGAGACCTGAGTCCAGTGTTGGGGAATGTGAGGACACAATGGTGGGGCAGGATGGCCCTGGCTCCAGCAGCACTGGGGACTGCAGGGGGCCATGCTTTGTGAGAGACAAACTCGGCTTCAAGGAAGTGAGGCTGGGAATGTAGAAGTGAAGAGTCTGAGAGACAGAGGGGAGCTGAGGCTGGCAGGGCAGAGACGGGGGTCACAGCAGGGCTTGCGGCAAGAAAGCAAGGATGGGGCAGGGCACCTCCAGCAGCCCAGTCACACTGAGGGAATGGCAGAGGCAGCAAGGGACTGGGTGGGGACAAAGTGACAAGATGGGGAGCAAGGACGTGGGCACTGGTCTGTGTGTGAATAGGGCAGTAAGTCTTTTAGAGTCCTGGGAAGTAAAACAAAAATTAAAACAACAGAAACAATCTGGGCATGGTGGTGTTCGCTCATAGTCTCAGCTACTCGGGAGGCTGAGGTGGGAGGATCCCTTGAGCCCAGGAGGTTGTGTCTGCAGCGAGCTACGATCACCACTGCCCTCCAGTTGGTGACAGAGTGAGACCCTGTCTCCAAACAAAACAAGCAAAACCAAAACCAAAACCACGCAAATGTCATGTTTTTGTTTGGGATTATAGCCTGACTCTCATTCTACCTCTGAGAGACCCTCCTCCACTCCAGAGACACCAGCACAGCCAGGTGGTCATCCCACCTCTGAGAGATGCTCCTCCACTCCAGACACCAGCACAGCCAGGTGATCATCCCACCTCTGAGAGACGCTCCTCCACTCCAGAGACACCAGCACAACCAGGTGATCATTCCACCTCTGAGAGATGCTCCTCCACTCCAGACACCAGCACAGCCAGATGATCATCCCACCTCTGAGAGATGCTCCTTCACTCCAGAGACACCAGCACAGCCAGGTGGTCATCCCACCTCTGAGAGACGCTCCTCCACTCCAGAGACACCAGCACAGCCAGGTGGTCATCCCACCTCTGAGAGATGCTCCTCCACTCCAGAGACACCAGCACAGCCAGGTGGTCATCCCACCTCTGAGAGACCCTTCCCTCAGCTAAGTGTTCCCTTTCAGAAGTTCAGCCCCACCTTCTATCTCTTCAATAGTTTAGGTTCTGAGAACCCCAAACTCTTACCTTGGTTCCTCTAGCCTTGGGGGTGGCACAGTTTTAGGTCTGTGGCATCTTTTTGTTAAATTCCCTCTATTCAAGTCTCTTTGTTTTTTTTCTTTTCTTTGAAACAGAGCCTTGCTCTGTCGCTCAGGCTGGAGTGTTGCTCAGCTCACTGCAACCTCCATCTACTGGGTTCAAATGATTCTTGTGCCACAGCCTCCCAAGTAGCTGGGATTATGGGTGTGCACCGCCACACCAGCTAACTTTTTGTATTTTTAGTAGAGCGGAGGTTTCACTATGTTGACCAGGCTGGTCGCAAACTCCTGGCCTCAAGAGATTCACCTGCCTTAGCCTCCCACAGTGCTGGGATTATAGGCACGAGCCACTGCACTCAGCCAGATCTCTTTGTTATAGAAAGCTTGTGTAGTTTCTGTTTTCCCAACAGATTAATGACCAACACAACTGAGGAGGGTAAGGCAAATTTAGAAGCTCGTCTTCTCCAGCGTTGATGATGTATCAACATACAGACACGGATTCAGTGTCATGAGTGTAAATCACTGCAGCCTTTCTAACAAAAATCCGGCAGTAACGCCTATTGTTCAAAATGCATAAGCAATTCCACTGAGCAATTTTACTTCTACTGCCTTAATTTAGAGCCACATTTGCTAATGTGTCTAAAGGCACTCTTGCAAATTTATTACTGCAATGTTTGGACTTAAATATCCACAACAGGATAGCAGGGTAATTAAACAGTTGATTATAATATGGCTCATCCATCTGTTACACAAATGAAATCAATCTCTGTGCACTGTGGTGGAAAGATTTTCTGAACATGGTTCAGATTTTTAAAAAAAGGTCAACTGAGGCCCGGCATGGTGGCTCACACCTCTAATCCCAACACTTTGAGAGGCTGAGGCAGGTGGATCACCAGGTCAATAGATCGAGATTATCCTGGCCAACATGGTGAAACCTTGTCTCTACTAAAAATACAAAATTAGCCGAGTGTGGTGGTGTGTGCCTGTAGTCTCAGCTACTTGGGAGGCTGAAGGAGGAGAATCACTTGAACCTGGGATGTGGAGGTTGCAGGCTGGCACCACTGCACTCCAGCCTGGCAACAGAATGAGACTCCGTCTCAAAAAAAAAAAAAAAAGAAAAAGAAGAGAAAGGCCAACTATTGAATAATGCTTCTGATGTAACACCATATATATGAAAGCATATGCAATATACCATAGTATCTAATGCATGTACATATCCAAATAAATTTTATTTTTAATTTTTAAATAGTTTTTCTGTGATATTTTTGAACTTAATGCTAATTTCCTACCTATGAGCCAAATAACATAATCAGAGAGGGTACCCTTAGCAAAGCCCTGTAGGTTTCAGGGCTACAATGTCCAGCAGCCAGGAGCTGAGGTGCCAGCCCATCTGTGCAGACCCAGCACCCTGGGCTCCAAGGCTCGTACAACCTCCCAGACTGACGTGGGAAGAAAAGATGGGGATCTGGGAACATTTTCACTTGGCAAAGGGAGATGAGCAAAGCTCGCACAGCCGTGCTGACAGTCCTGGTCTCCTGCCCCATCCCCATCACCTCCCTGTGCAGATCCGAGAGTGCTGTATTCCCTGCTGCCCCAGAGTGTGCCACGTGGTGTGATGGTTAATTTCAGTGTCAGCTTGACTGGGCTATGAGATGCCCAGATAGCTGTTAATGCATTATTTCTGGGTGTGTTTGTGAGGTGTTTCTGGAAGAGATTAGCATTTGAACCAGTGGATGGAGTAAGAAGATCTTTCTCACCAGCGTGGGCGGGCCTCATCCCATCCACAAGGGCCGCACAGGGCAATCAGCAGAAGAAAAGCAGACTCTCTCTTTCCTTGAGCTCTGGAGTCTCCTCCCTAGCCCACCCTCACCTTGTCCTCAGGCTTTTGGCTTCATGCTGAATGACATCATCGGCTTCCCTGGGTCTCACATCTTCAGACTCAGCCTGAATTATGCCACCAGTGTTCCTGGGTCTCC
The DNA here is from genome assembly GCF_001604975.1 of Cebus imitator. Taxonomy (NCBI): domain Eukaryota; kingdom Metazoa; phylum Chordata; class Mammalia; order Primates; family Cebidae; genus Cebus; species Cebus imitator. The sequence goes on from NW_016107446.1 coordinate 5,161,053, forward strand.
AGCTTGCAGACAGCAGATTGTGAGACTTCCCAGCCTCCATAATGGTGTGAGCCAGTTCCCATAATAAATCTCTTCTTATCGATGTGTCTATATATATCCTATTGGTTCTGTTTCTCTAAAGAACGCTGACACACACACATGGAGACAGATGAGGGGAGCTGGTGGGAGCTGACATCCTCCCCAAGCTTGTGAACCAGGGAGTGCCTATCCTGCAGCCTGTGGCAGGAAGGGTGTGGGGTCCTGGGCTCAGGGAAACCTGAGCTCCACCAAGATATTCACGGGCATGGGTTTCTGCCTACCCTTCTGAACTCAGGGCTGCCCACCCCAAACCTTCGAGTTCCACTTTTGGGATATGCGAGGCCTCTCTCCCTGGATACTCCATGGGGAGATTCGGCCCCTAAGGCTCACAGACTCCTCCACTCTGCCTTGTGCCAAATGTGTCTCCAGGCAATGGGGGAGGCCTGAGAGGCTCAGGTCATGCGACGTGTTCTTTTTTGAGCATTTTCATTTTTATGAGCCCCTGAACATTTGTTCATTGGGTTTTTGCTTTGTCTTTCTAATGACAGTCTATTAAAAATGACAATTTTAAGACTGTCTGGCCATGGTGGCTCATACCTGTAATTCTAGTACTTTGGGAGTCTAAGGTGGGTGGATTACCTGAGGTCAGGAGTTTGAGACCAGCCTGGCCAACATGGTGAAACCCCATCTCTACTATTTGTAAACCCCATCTCTACTATTTGAAAAAATACAAAAATGTGCTGGGTATGGTGGCAGGTGCTTAAAGTCCCAGCTACTCTGGAGACTGAGGCAGGAGAATTGCTTGAGTCTGGGAGGCAGAGGTTGCAGTAAGCCCAGATTGCGCCACTGCACTCCAGCTTGGGTGACAATACAAAAAATTAGCCCAGTGTGGTTACGGGTGCCTGTAATCCCAGCTACTCGGGAGGCTGAGGCAGGAGAATTGCTTGAACCTGGAAGGAGGAGGTTGCAGTGAGCCGAGATTGCGCCACTGCACTCCAGCTTACTGTTCCATTGCACTCCAGCCTCGGTAACAAGAGGGAAACTGCATCTCAAAAAATAAATACATGCCTGTAATCCCAGCACTTTGGGAGGCTAAGGCGGGTGGATCACCTGAGGTCAGGAGTTTGAGACCAGCCTGGCCAACCATGGCGAAACCTGGTCTCTACTAAAAATACAAAAATTAGCCGGGTGTGGTGGTGGGCACCTATAATCCCAGCTGCTCGGGAGGCTGAGGCAGGATAATCAACTGAATCTGGGAGGGGAACGTTGTGCTGAGCCGAGACTGCATCACTGCAGTCCAGCCTGGGGGACAGAGTGAGACTCTGTCTCAAAATAAATAAATAAATAAATATTAAAAATTAACAATTTTTAAAAGTGAGATACTTCACAAATGCACATGAGTGAAGCAGGACAGTGGCAGGGCAGCAAGCCACTGTCATCCTCTCTTCCCGATCCTGTCCCCTCCTAGAGGCCACAGCCAGCTCTCAGTAAGAGCTGCAGCTGACCCATTCCTTACCTAAGGCCAAGCTCCTGGGATGCTCCAGACTTTCCCCCATGGGGCACAGACAGGTGATGCTCTCCCCTTTTGTAAGGAACAGATATATTTGGGAAGAATAAATGTCTTTGGTTGTGAGAATCAGAGGCCATCCTGTTTGGAGGATGTGGTGTTGTAAGAACGGACTGATGTTCTGTATTTGTGGTAAGACCCTTCTTTGTGGCTACTGTGGAGAAGGACGTGGGCCTCAGACATGGCATAGGGATGTCCAGGGCTGGCAGGGCCTGGAAGGCTTTGTCTTTCCTGGGGAGCAGAAGAGTAGGATTGCTTAAAACCATGGTGTGACCTGGCAACCTCACAGATCTCAAGGTGTGTGATCCTGTCTCAGGCCCCAGTTTTCTACCTTTGGGCTCTACTTGTCCTCAAGTTCCTCCCAGGTAGGATTTCCTTCCCTGTATAAACCCTGCCCATGAGCCCAGGTGTCTCTGTCAGGACACTGGCATGTTTCATAGCCCTTTGCCCACAGCATCTCCGATGTCAGGTTGCCTAGGCCCTGCACAGGTCAGTGGGAAAGGGGAGGCCTTGGGTGAGGAGATCGGGGGTGTGATGGCTTATTGGACCTCAAAGGTGATGGGAACAAGCAGCGTCTTCCCTGGCTCCCCACATAGCAGTCCATTGGCCTCCAGGGCTGCTCCATCATCCATGACAGCATGAACTACACTGTAACCACTCTGGAAAGCTACCCTTGAAAGGGAGCTCGTGCAGGAGACAGGAGGACTGATATGCACTGAGCAGTATCGTGGGGACTGGGTACTGGCCAGCTGGGAGGGACTCACACTCCTGACACCCAGACTCCAGGATACTCCTTCACCCCCACCCCAGGGAAGATCCCTGCCCCAGAAGTTCTCCCTCTTATGTCCAGCAAATGCTGCACCAGAGCCCTGGAATTCCATGGGGTAAGCTAGGAAGAGGGAGAGGTGAAATGAAGTCATCACCTATTCCAAAGAGAAGGTCAGCCCAGTACCACTCTGGTGCCCCTTGGGTGAACTTTCCAAGTTGGGGAACAGGAGTAGGTGCAGACAGAAGCAGAGAATCTTCCAGGAGATTCTGTAGAATGTTCCATTGGGGCACCTCATACCCTGTCGGGCTTAGACATTGAGACCTGGGGATCCCCAGGAAATTCATATTCAAGGTCAAAGGGCCAGTGACAAGAAGTGGAAGGCCCACTGTGTCATTCACAAAATGTGCCCAAACCCATCATCCCAAGTGACCCTCACAACAACCTCATGAGATTTGTAGGCCAGAGGCCTCCTCAAAGGAGGAGTCAGGAATGTCTGGGTTTTAACAATTCCTCCAAATCAGGACCAGGAGATGCTGTCTTCAGCACCAACCTATATTCCCTATGCTTCCTTACCACAGCTTATGGGCAACTGGTACCTCATGGACAAAGCCCCTCACTGTCCAATCTCCATGAGGCTCCTTCCTACGATCATCCCCTTGGGCACCTTATTTTCTGAGGCCAGTCACTCTGGGAACTGTTGTCCTTGGCAGGTGGGAATCTGGGACTTTGCAGAAAGCAGATGTTAAGGTCATACTTGGCTGGGACCAGCTTTGGAGAGCAAACCTCACCTTTTATTTTTCAATTTGATGTATTTACTTATTTGAGACACAGTCCCACTCTCATTAAGGTTAGAGTGCAGTAGTGTGATCATGGCTCTCTTCAACCTCCATCCCCCAGGCTCAGGTGATCCTCATGCCTCAACCTCCCTAGTAGCTGGGACTACCAGCGTATACTGTCGTGCTCAAGTAATTTTTGTATTTTTTATAGAGGTAGGGTTTTGCTATGTCACCCAGGCTCGCCTCAAATTCCTGGGTTCAAATGATCCTCCTACCTCGGTCTCCCAAAGTGCTGAGATTATAGGTTCGAGCCACTGCGCCTGGCGAAACCTCCCATTTTGAAACTCATGCCTTGTTTGTCCTCCTGCCATTGGTGCTGCCTCCTAAAAAAGCAGTAAATGTCTATTATCAACAAATATGCTGACCTCCTAGGGTAACTTAAGATTGGTGGTCTTTGATAGTCATAATAAAGTGATTGAAATATTTCGTCCATCCTCTATGAAACACAAGTAAAAATAGTTTTCTGCATGTGGTCCTTAATATATTCAGCCTATGGGTTCAACCAATCACAGGCAAAAAATATTTTTAAAAACATAAGAAACCAATAGAGTATGACAACTATTTACATAGCATTGACACTATATTAGGTGTTATAAGTAATCTAGAGCTGATTGAGAGTACACAGGAGGATATGCTCAGGTCATATACAAATACTACACCATTTTCTATCAGACTTGATTGAGCCTCTGTGGATTTTGGTATCCTTGGAGGTTTGGAATCAGTCCCCCATGTACCCTGAGGTGGAGTATGTGTCCATCCTGGGACTGATCAGTGTCTCACCAGAGGCTCCTAGAGGCTCGTCTTGCTCTCAGAGTGTGATTTTGTGATGCTATAAGCATGTGTCTGGTCTGTGTCCCCAGTCCCTGGCACTGTAGAGTTCCTAAAGCCTTGCAGTTTCCTGAGACCTGTAGGGGTGACAGGAGCTTCTTTTGTTCTGAGGCAACTCTTGGCAGGCTCCTAGGAAGCTTCAGGGTGTCACTGGTCACCAGAAAGACCACCCACATGATTAGAGGGTTGACACGATCTGTCCCACCTCTGTACTCTCAGGGAGAGAAGAGGGCTGGAGACTGAGTGAGTCACCAGTGGTCAGCGATTTAATAAATCACGCCACGTGATGGAGGCCCCATAGAGCCCCCAGCAGCTGGGTTCTGAGAGCTCCCAGGTTGGTGACCACAGGGAGGTGCTGGGAGGGTGTTGTGCCCAGAGGGCGGGGAGCTCTGTGCACCCCCCACCACGGTGCCCTGTGCATCTCTTCCTCTTGGCTGTTCAGGAGTAGTGTCCCTTATAAAGACCGGTGATAGGAAGCCTAGTGCTTTTTTCAGTTCTGTGCATTATTCCAGCTAATCATTGAGCCTGAGACCGTGGTTATGCAAACCCTCGATTGATAGCTGGCCAGTCAGAAGTACCAGAGGCCTGGGGCTTGTGATTGGTGTCTGAAGTGAGGGCAGCCTTATGGGGCTGAGCCCTTAACCTGTGGGGTCTGCACTAACTCTGGTTAATAAGTGTTAGGATTGAGTTGTGCGTAAAAGCAATTTGGACTAGGCTGGTCCTAGTGGAGGTGACAGGCCTGGTGCAGATTCACCTGGGAAGGAAAGGCAGCTGATGAACAGGGGCTGGGGGTTACTCTCCTGAGCTATCCTGAGAGCTCGTAACAAGCCAGTCCATGGCCCCAAAAGCATAGTGTGTAGGGTTTTAGCCTGGCATCGAGGAGAGACTAGAGAGAAGCCCCTGTCTGCCCTCCATCTCTTGCTCTGCCCAACCTCTTCCTCTAGACTGATGTTTTCCTCTCTCCTGAGACTTTCTACCCTGGGGCAGGGGAATTTCTGTGATCCAATAATTGTTTTAGAAAAGTGAAAAGAAAGAAAATAAAACCAAGAGTCAGGCTGGGTGCAGTGGCACACACCTGTAATCCCTGGGAGGCCAAGGCGGGCAGATCACAAGGTCAACGGTTTGAGACCAGCCTGATCAACATGGTCAAACCCAGTCTCTACTAAAAATACAAAAATGAGCTGGGCGTGGTGGCATGTGCCAGTAGTCTCAGCTACTTGGGAGGCTGAGGCAGGAGAATCGCTTGAACGTGGGAGATGGAGGTTGTGGTGAGCTGAGATCACACCACTGCACTGCAGCCTGGGTGACAAAGTGAGTCTCTGTTAAAAAAAAAACAAAAAACAAAAACCAAGCATCAGATTCTATTACTGGGCTGGGCTTAGGCTTCCTTTACCAGATGGATATCTGTCTTTCTTGCATATTGGTGCCTTTGGATGCACTGAACACAGTTGCATTACAGGAAGAAGATCCCCACCCCACACAAATAATGGAAGAGGGGTCCAAAGCGCCAGGGTCACCAAATGCAGTAGAAGCCACCCTGTCATTATCTAAGTGTGTTGCTGCCTCAGCAGTGGGCCCTGAGGACACTCAAAATGAGTGTCGAGTTCCAGGCCCGCATCGCAGCACTCGGGGAGGAGACTGCTCTGGGTCTATCCCGCCGCTCCCACTCCTCCTAGTGCCAGATCCCTCCATCCTGGTCTGGGACTGCCTGTTTTTCATCAAACTTATTTTGCTACAAATTTCTTTACGCCACCTACAACCCACACATTGGCAGTTTCCCTCCCGTCCTTAGAGATAGAGAGTCACATCGCATGTTTGGAGGTTTAAAGATTTCCCAGAAGTCTTTTTCTAATTTTCTGGTATTAAATTAAAAAAAAAAATAGACTGTACAAATGAAACATACAAGGCAATGAATTTTCACAAAGTCAACATACTGTGTAAGTAAGACTCAGGTCAGAAAACAGATTTGTCCCACAGGAGCCCCTTCTCTGATAAGAGGACCCCAAATGCCCCTCAGGGATGCTGACTGCTCAGCCTCCTACTCCATGACATCTTCATACGTGCACACAGTTACACCAACACCACCTCCCCATAGCGCCTGTGGAAGGCCTGGATTCCTGCCATGTGACCTTGGAAAAGTCATTTCTCCTTCTGGCCTGATTTCTCTGACTGCACCAAGAGAGGGTTGAAGTTAAAGGACTTCATATATTGTCTTCCTCCATTAATCTTTCCAGTGGATGCTCTTTATATCCAGATTAAAACCCAAGTGCCTTTCTTGCCTATGTAGTAGGCAGCCTCACTAATGGCTTCCCATGATCCACACCCCTGGGACACACATCCCTGTGCAATGCCCTCCCCTTGAGTGTAGACTGGACCTGGTTCTAATCACAGAATACGACAGAAGTGATGGGATGTCACCACCAAGCTTTAGTTGTTAGAAACTACGGCTGATGTTTTCCCAGATCTTCTCAGCTCTCTCTTCCCCCACCCCCTTCCACCTTCCCGTCCTCTCCCTTTCTCCTTTCCTCTCTCTGAGCCCTGGCTCCGGGGAGCACCTGTTCTGTTAGGAGCTGCCCTGAGGGGAGGCTCCTGTGGCTTAGGATCCAGAGAGGATAACAGAGGGGAACTTGGCCCTTCAGTCCATGCAGAATCCTCCCAATAGTCCCATGAATAAGCTTGAAAGTGGATCCCGCTCCAGCTGAGCCTCAGAGGAGACCTCAGCCCAGCCCCCAGAAAGACCATGTGGTAGAAGCACCCGGTTGAGTCAGGCTGGGCCTGGGCCCCTGGAAACAGAGGCAGTGAGTGCCCATTGTTGTGGGCAGCTACGGGTGGGGCAGTGTTTCACACAGCAATGGGGCCCTTATAGAGTGGACCTGGCCCAGGACCTGCTCCACTGTTCCCTCCCTCCCCTGCTCTTTCCCCAGCTCCCACCAGTCACACTGTTCCCCTTTTTCAATATTTCTCTCTCTCTCTCTCTCTATATATATATATATGTGTGTGTGTGTGTGTGTGTGTGTGTATATATATATATTTATATATATATATATAAATATATATATTTAAATATATATATTTAAATATATATATATATATATAAATATATATATTATATTGCACTTTAGGTTCTGGGGTACATGTAGATCATGCAGGATTGTTGCACAGCTACATAAATGGCAATGTGGTTTGCTGCCTCCATCCCCATCACCTATACCTGGCATTTCTCCCCACATTATCCCTCCCCTACTCCCTACCCCCCACTGTCCCTCTCCTAGTCCCCACAACAGACCCCAGTGTGTGATGCTCCCCTCCCTGTGCCCAAGTGTTCTCATTGTTCAACACCCGCCTATGAGTGAGAACATGTGGTGTTTGATTTTCTGTTCTTGTGTCAGTTTGCTAAGAATGATGGTTTCCAGATTCATCCATGTCCCTACAAAGGACACAAACTCATCGTTTTTTATGGCTGCATAGTATTATATGGTGTATATGTGCCACATTTTCCTTGTCCAGTCTATCATTGATGGGCATTTGCGTTGGTTTCAGGTCTTTGCTATTGTAAACAGTGCCGCAGTGAACATACGTGTGAATGTGTCCTTATAGTAGAACAATTTATCATCCTTTGGATATATACCCAGTAATGGGATTGCTGGGTCAAATGGAATTTCTATTTCTAGGTCCTTGAGGAATCACCACACTGTCTTCCACAATGGTTGAACTAATTTACACTCCCACCAACAGTGTAAAAGTGTTCCTATTTCTCCGTATCCTCTCCAGCATCTGTTGTCTTCAGGTTTTTTAATGATCACCGTTCTAACTGGTGTGAGATGGTATCTCAATGTGGTTTTGATTTGCATTTCTCTAATGACCAGTGATGATGGGCATTTTTTCATATGTTTTTTGGCCTCATATATGTCTTCTTTTGAAAAGTGTCTGTTCATATCCTTTGCCCACTTTTGAATGGGTTTGTTTGTTTTTTTCTTGTAAATGTGCTTTAGTTCTTTGTAGATTCATTTGTCAGATAGGTAGATTGCAAAATTTTTTCCCTTTCTGTTGGTTGCCGGTCCACTCTAATGATTGTTTCTTTTGCTGTGCAGAAGCTCTGGAGTTTAATTAGATCCCATTTGTCCATTTTGGCTTTTGTTGACATTGCTTTTGGTGTTTTAGTCATGAAGTCCTTGCTTATGCCTATGTCCTGAATGGTTTTGTCTAGGTGTTCTTCTAGGGTTTTTATGGTGTTAGGTCTTATGCTTAAGTCTTTAATCCATCTGGAGTTAATTTTAGTGTAATGTGTCAGGAAGGGGTCCAGCTTCTGCTTTCTGCATATGGCTAGCCAGTTTTCCAACACCATTTATTGAAAAAGGAATCCTTTCCCCATTGCTTGTTTTTGTCAGGTTTGTCAAAGATCAGTTGGTTGTAGATGTGTGGCATTGCCTCGGAAGCCTCTGTTCTATTCCATTGGTCTATATCTCTGTTTTGGTACCAGTACCATGCTGTTTTGATTACTGTGGCCTTGTAGTATAGTTTGAAGTCAGGTAGCATGATGCCTCCAGCTTTGTTCTTTTTGCTTAGAATTGTCTTGGCTATGTGGGCTCTCCTTTGGTTCCATATGAAGTTTAAGGTGGTGTTTTTCCCAGTTCTGTGAAGAGGGTCATAGGTAGCCTGATGGGGATAGCATTGAATATATAAATTATTTTGGGCAGTATGGCCATTTTCATGATATTGATTCTTCCTAACCATGAGCATGGAATGTTTTTCCATCTGTTTGTGTCCTTTCTTATTTCCTTAAGCAGTGGTTTGTAGTTCTCCTTGAAGAGGTCCTTTACATTCTTTGTTAGTTGTATTCCTAGGCATTTTATTCTCTTTGTAGCAATTGTGAATCAGAGTTCATTCTTGATTTGGCCTCTTTAAGTCTGCTATTGGTGTATAGAAATCCTTGTGATTTCTGTACATTGATTTTGTATCCTGAGACTTTGCTGAAGTTGCTTATCAGTTTCAGGAGATTTTTAGCTGAGATTATGGGGTGTTCTAAATATACAATCATGCCATCTGCAAATAGAGACAGTTTGACTTCCTCCTTTCCTAATTGAATACCCTTTATTTCTTTTTCTTGCCTGATGCTCTGGCTAGAACTTCCAATGTTGTATTGAATAGAAGTGGTGAGCAAGGACATCCTTGTCTAATGCCAGATTTCAAAGGGAATCCTTCAGTTTTTGCCCATTCAGTACGATATTGGCTGTGGGTTTGTTGTAAATAGCTTTTATTATTTTGAGATACATGCAGTTGATACCTAGTTTATCGAGAGTTTTTAGCATGACGGGATGTTGAATTTTGTCAAAGGCCTTCTCTGCATCTATTGAGATAATCATGTGGTTTTTGTCTTTGGTTCTGTTTACATGGTGGATTACGTTTATAGACTTGCATATGTTGAACCAGCCTTGCATCCATGGGGTGAAACCTACTTGATCATGATGGATAAACTTTTTGATGCGCTGTTGCAATCGATTTGCCAGTATTTTATTGAAGATTTTTACATCTATGTTCATCATGGATATTGGCCTGAAGTTTTCTTTTCTTGTTGAGTCTCTGCCCGGTTTTGGTATGAGGCTGATGTCTTTTGTTGTTGAGTCTCTGCCCGGTTTGGTATGAGGATGATGTTTATCTTATAAAATGATATGGGAATGATTCTCTGTTTTTGGATTGTTTGGAATAGTTTCAGAAGGAGTGGTACCAGCTCCTCTTTGTATGTCTGGTAGAATTCACCTGTGAACCCATCTGGACCTGGGCTTTTTTTGGTTGGTAGGCTATTAATTGCTGCTTTAACTTCAGCCCTTGTTATTGGTCTATTCAGGGTTTCAACTTCTTCCTGGTTTAGGCTTGGGAGGATGCAAGTGTCCAGGAATTTATCTAGATTTTCTTCCAGATTTACTGGTTTATGTGCATAGAGTTGTTTGTAGTAATCTCTGATGGTAGCTTATATTTCTGTGGAATAGGTGGTGATTTCCCCTTTAGCGTTTTTTATTGCATCTCTTTGATTCTTCTCACTTTTCTTTTTTATTAATCTGGCTAGTGGTCTGTCTATTTTATCGATCTTTTAAAAAAACTGGCTCCTGGATTTATTAATTTTTTTGTGGGGTTTTTTGTGTCTCTATCTCCCTCAGTTCTGCTCTGATCTTAGTTATTTCTTGTCTTCTGCTAGCTTTTGAGTTTTTTTGATCTTGCGTCTCTAGCTCTTTCAATTTTGATGATAGGGTGTTGATTTTAGATCTTTCCTTGCTTCTCATGTGGGCATTTATTGCTATAAAATTTCCTCTAGACACTGATTTAAATGTATCCCAGAGATTCTGGTACATTGTATCTTCATTCTCACTGGTTTCATAGAACATCTTTATTTCTGCCTTCATTTCATTGTTTATCCAGTCAACATTCAGGAGCCAGTTGTTTAGTTTTCATAAAGTTGTGCAGTTCTGAGTTAGTTTCTTAATCCGGAATTCTAATTTGATTGCACTGTTGTCTGAGATACTGTTTGTTATGATTTCCATTCTTTTGCATTTGCTGAGGAGTGATTTACTTCCAATTATGTGGTCAATTTTAGAGTAGGTGTGATGTGGTGCTGAGAAGAATGTATATTCTGTGGATTTGGGGTGGAGAGTTCTGTAAATGTGTATTAGGTTTCCTTGGTCCAAATCTGAGTTCAAGTCCTGGATATCCTTGTTAATTTTCTGTCTCGTTGATCTATCTAATATTGACAGTGGAGTGTTAAAGCCTCCCATTATTATTGTGTGGGAGTCTAAGTCTCTTTGTAGGTTGTTAAGAACTTGCTTTATGTATCTGGGTGCTCCTGTACTGGGTGAGTATATATTTAGGATCATTAGCTCTTCTTGTTGCATTGATCCTTTTACCATTATGTAATGCCCTTCTTTGTCTCTTTTGATCTTTGTTGGCTTAAAGTCTATTTTATCAAAGACCAGGATTACAATTCCTGCTTTTTTTCCCTCTCCATTTGCTTGGGAAATCTTCCTCTATCCCTTTATTTTGAGCCTATTTGTGTCCTTGCACTTGAGATGGGTTTCCTGGATACAGCACACGGATGGGTTTTGACTTTTTATCCAATTTGCCAGTCTGTATCTTTTGATTGGGGCATTTAGCCCATTTACATTTAAGGTTAATATTGTTATGTGTGAATTTGATCCTGCCGTTTTGATGTTAGCTGGTTGTTTTGCCCATTAGCCGATGCAGTTTCTTCATTGTATCGATGCTCTTTACCATTTGGTACGTTTTGGGAATGGCTGGTACTGGTTGTTCCTTTCTATGTTTAGTGCTTCTTTGAGGAGCTCTTGTAAGGTAGGCCTGGTGGTGATGAAATCTCTGAGAAATTGCTTGTTCATAAAGGACTTTGTTTCTCCTTCACTTATGAAGCTTAGTTTAGATGGATATGAAATTCTAGGTTGAAAGTTCTTTCTTTAAGGATGTTGAATATTGGTCCCCATTCTCTTCTGGCTTGTAGGGTTTCTGCCCAGAGATCTGCTGTGTCTGATGGGCTTCCCTTTGTGGGTAACCCGACCTTTCTCTGGCTGCCCTTAGCATTTTCTCCTTCATTTCAACCCTGGTGAATCTGATGATTATGTGCCTTGAGGTTGCTCTTCTTGAGGAATATCTTTGTGATGTTCTCTGTATTTCCTGGACTTGAATATTGGCCTGCCTTGCTAGGTTGGGGAAATTTTCCTGGATAATATCCCGAAGAGTATTTTCCAGCTTGGATTCATTCTCTCTGTCACATTCAGGTACACCTATCAAAAGTAGATTAAGTCTTTTCACATAATCCCATATTTCTTGGAGGCTTTGTTCATTTCTTTTTACTCTTTTTTCTCTAATCTTGCCTTCTCATTTTATTTCATTGAGTTGATCTTCAGTCTTTGATATCTTTTTTTCTGCTTGGTTGATTCAGCTATTGAAATTTGTGTATGCTTCACAAATTTCTTCTGTTGTGTTTTTCAGCTCCATCAATTCATTTATATTCCTCTGTAAGCTATTTATTCTTGTTAGCATTTCATCAAACCTTTTTGCAGTGTTCTTAGTTTCTTTGCATTGGGTTAGAACTTGTTCTTTTAGCTCAGAGAAGTTTGTTATTATCCACCTTCTGAAGCCTGTTTCTGTCAATTTATCAGACTGATTCTCCATCCACCCTGGTTCCCTTGCTGGTGAGGAGTTGTGATCCCTTGAAGGAGAGGCGTTCTGGTTTTGGGTGTTTTCATCCTTTTTGCTCTGGTTTCTTCCCATCTTTGTGGATTTATCTACTTGTGGTCTTTGTAGTTGGTGACTTTTGGATGGGGTGACTGAGTGGATGTCCTTTTTGTTGATGATGAAGTTATTTCTTTGTTTTTTAGTTTTCCTTCTAACAGTCAGGCCCCTCTGCTGGTCTTTGTGGGGGTGGGAACTGCTGAGCCAGATCACCCAGCTCTCTGTTTCAACCCCCTTTTTCTTCATTTGAATGGGTGACTGTCTCTCAGGCATTCCAGGTGCCAGTTGAAACGCCTGCCCAGATTTGTGTGAGTTTTTCTGCTGACACCCACTGTGCTGGCTGAAACAGCCATGCTGGAGACTTGTGGTGCTTTTCTGCCCAGGAATCTCCTGGTCTGTGGGCAGTAAAACTTCGTTTGGAAATACAGTGATCACTCACCCTCTACATTCTCACTGGGAACTGTACTCCAGAGCTGTTCCTATTCAGTCATCTTGGATCACACTTCTCCCACTGTCCCTCTTTCTAAGTTCCTTTCCAGACAAACTCATGTCTGCCTTGCACCGTTCTGCCTCCCCCACACTGTGCTGGAAATGTCTGCAGGGCCAGCTCCCCCTTGTCATTCTGCTCATGGCTTGGATGTCACCTCAGGGAGGCCTTTTCAGATCCCCCACCATGAAGTGGCCCCCAGCCTCCCCTGCAGCAGTTGTTTACTTCGACACAGCACTTGCTTCTTTTCCCACTGATATGTTTTGTGGCTTTGTCCCTCTTCTCCTGTGGATGGTGCATTCGCAGAGGGCAGGTACCATGTCTGTCTTTTTCTCTGCGGCATCCAGGCCTAACTCAGGCCCTGGAACAGGGTAAGTGCTTTGGGCATCATGACTGAATGAGTAAACGGGAGGATCTGGAGGCCCTCACTCCTACATCCCATCATGGACCAGCCTGGACTGTGGAGATGGATGCTGACCAGGAGGTGCAGGTCAGGTTGGAGGCAGGGGAATGGCCAGAATGACCCCTGCTCTTGCCTGGCTCATTTGCTCCAGCAGAACACAGTGAACACATGTCTCCCCCTGGTGGCCAGAGCTAACACTGCACCCAAGGAAGGAAAACCACAGCACAGAACTTGTAAGGCAAATCCACTCTTCCACATCCCAGGGGGCAAAAATCCAAGAGGACTGAAAGAAATCTCAGAAATCCCTCTTTCGCCTACTGTTTGCACTGGCCTGGGGTCCAGACATTTCCAAAGACTCCTCACCACATCCAGGGAGGAGGCCCCGGCCCCAATTCCACAGTAGGAGGACCTGAGGCTCCACTTCCACAGTAGGAGGACCTGAGGGCCCCACACTGGGGTCTTTGCCCTTGTCCAGGGATGCGTGCTCCATGCTTGGTCATGTCCTGCCCTGCTCCAAGTCTTAGTGCACCAGCCGCCCTGCCTCTATCTGCTCAGAAGTACCTCCAGGGGTAGAAAGCATTTTTTAAGAACCTCGGAGCGCAGTGGGTCATCTGTGGAGAGCTGGGGCAGTGGAGGCTTTCTGAGCCTTGGGACTCTTCTGGTGACCCATGCCAAGCACCTCTATGTAGGGAAGGAAACTGAGGCCTTCTCTCCTGTAGCCTCTTCAGTTTAGGTGGCTCATCCTGGTTGAAGGTGCCCAGAGCAGTGGACACAGGACCCCAGGCCCTGTTCTCCCCTGACTGCCCTGGAAGTGGCCCCACACCAGGCAGGGCCAGGGCACCTTAGGGATCCCCCAGCCTGGCCTCTTGGCATATCTCCCCTTCCCGTGCTAGGGACCCTGGTCATGGCGCTGGTGCTTGGATGCTGCTGTCTGTGGCAGAGCTGCCTCAGCCTCTTTCTTCTTTTCCCTTGTTACCTCTCCAGAATCTACTCCTCCTCCTGACCCCAACCCTAGTCATCTCCTGCGATGTCGGCATGTGTGTGCCTGTGGGCATGCAGCTGTGGGGATGCTGAGAGGAAACAGCCTCTCCTGGGAAGAGTGAGTGGGGGCTGTAGGACCTTAGGGGCTCCCATTCCCAAAGCAAACCCCATGGGATATGGTCCAGCCCTGGCCTAGGAGGTGGTAACTGGACTCTGCCCATGTCCTGTGTCCTAGGTCAGCCCTTCCTCTCTCCGGGACTTGGTTTCCCAAGTGTCTAATGAGGGGTTGGACTGGAACTGCATAGGGGGCCTCAGTGTGGACCCTGTCCGGCTCCCTCCATGCCTGGTGGTTGTGTGGGATGTGCTCTGGGGTGCACTTGGGCCTCTTCATGAGTGGACATGCGTGGACCTTGAGGCGGATGCCTGGGCCTCATGTCCATGGCCACATGTGCACACAGGGTCTGCATGGGCCCCAGGCGGGAGGTGCACCAGAGCTGCACTGCACAGTACACTGTACGGCACCAATGGTTCCTCCAGAGCGGGTCCCACGGGTCCCCTGGTTCCTGTCTCCTGCAATCAGAAAGTAAGCCAACCTTACTTAACATGGACTTGGGGGAAGGGAGTAGTTTCCCAAGGAGAAGCTGAGGCTCTGTGACTATTAGAAGTGGCCTTGGATGTGGGCCTGACGAGAGCCCCAGGCCTTTACTATCATGCCGGTAGTCCACACCTCTGTCTCTTGCACAGAGGAGCGTGTCTCCCAGGGAAGGGCAGGACTGGTGCCAGCTCAGAGATTCAGGGAAAAGTGAGTGCCTCAGTTGGGGTTAGATTTGTCCACACACAGCAGAAAGTTCAGAAAAATTGTGGCACAGACCAGAGAGAGTGCCTTCTTTCTTCTGCTGAAGAACTCTGGAGGTGGCTGTCCATGCTGACCTGGGCTCTCCCCATGGCCATCAGCCAGCACCTGTCCTGCTGTCCCAGAGCCTCACTCAGTAGCTGGCTTCTGTTCTCAAGGCTATCTCTGGACCCCAGAGGGCTGTGCTTCAGACGTAGGAAGAGGAGAGTAGAAAGGACCAAGACCTGTGAAGGCAGCCTCCCTGAGCCCCTCACAGTGCCTCTGCTCATGCCCAGTTTGCTTGGACTTTTTCTGGTCACCTTAATTGCAGAGTAAGTTGGTTAGGTGCAGTAGCCTTTTTGCTTTGCAAATTTCTGCCCAGGATAAAACTGAGCTCTCTGTTCTTATGAAAGAGGGAAGTATGAAAATCCCGGATGAAGATCAGCATTGTCTCCCTCCAATGAACGGCAAGATGAAGGGGAGGGACTGAGTTACCCTTAGATACGTTGGGAATTTGTCTACAACAGACTCTCTTTTCTTGATATTTATTCATTGAAGAGAGAGAAAAAGTCATGGCTCTCAGTCAGGATGTGTGAGTAGAAAGGCTGTTTTCAGTGCCTAAGCAGGACCACAGGAAGCAATGTGTTGTCTCCCACCTGCCTGTAATTTGTAAGGGGCTCTGAGAAAATCCTCTTCTGTTTCATCAGTGGGGCAAGGCAGGCACAGGGGTTTATGGAGACTTCTAGACAAGCAGCATGTTCCTAAAAGCTGAGACTAATTTAAATCTGTGTGAACTAAGGAAGTAGAATGCCTTGACCCCACCATTTTGACTAGAGATACTTCAATTCTTGTAGTGAAGATGAATAGTACAAATAATCCACGCAAAATGGATAATGGTTAAAACTGTATGTGGTACAAATTATGATGACTGAAAATTGTTGGAAGAAAAATATTTTGGAAAATATTTTGTTGTGTTTAAGTTGATCCAGAAAAACTGACTTAAAGAAATACTGATCCCTAAAGAAAACTTACAACAGCAGAATCTGTAGTCAGTTAATTTTGATGTGGCCCCAAATAGAGTCATTTAAATAAAAAATAAATAATCCTGATTATTAGTTTTGGTGAATTAAAAATAAGAGTCAATGAGCTAGAGGCTCGGCATGGTGACTCACATCTGTAAACCCAGCATTTTGGGAGGCTGAGGCAGGTGGATCACTTGAGGTCAGGAGTTCAAGAGCCATCTGGCCAACATGGTGAAACCCGTCTCTACTAAAAATACAAAAAGTAGCCAGGCATGGGGAGGCATGCCTATAATACCAGCTACACAGGAGGCTGAGGCAGAAGAATGTCTTGAACCCAGGAGGTGGAGGTTGCAGAGAGCCAGGATGGTGCCACTGCACTCCAGCCTGGGTGACAGAGCGAGACTCTGTCTTAAAAAACAACAATAACAACAGCAACAACAACAAAACAGTGGATGAGCTAGAATTGGGTTTCTGTGCTGTATTTTTATAAAATGGAGCAAGGTTTTAAAATGTCTTAATAAAATTTGCCCTGGAAAATACTTTGTTAACAAAAAGATTTAAATATTGCTATAATTCTGATTTAAATGTTTTATTTAGCACCTAATTAAACATTGCACGTGAGCAATGTTTTCTGAGACAAAATGGCTGTGTTAAAATGGATTTAAATGTCTAGAAAAATATTTAGTTAAATTAATCGTATGGTTAAGTTTTTATTTATTTTATTTAATTTATTTTTGAGATGGAGTTTCACTCTTGTTGCCTAGGCTGGAGTGCAGTGGTGTGATCTCGGCTCACTGCAACCTCCACCTCCCAGGTTCAAGTGATTCTCCTGCCTCAGCCTCCTGTGTAGCTTGGATTACAGGCACCTACCATCAAGCCTGGCTAATTTTTTTTTTGTATTTTTAGTAGAGACAGTGTTTCGTCATGTTGACCAGGCTGGTCTTGAACTCCTGACCTTAGGAGTTGATCCACCCTCCTCGGCCTCCCAAAGTGATGGGATTTCAGGCATGGGCTACCATGCCTGACCAAGATTTTAAGTAGGTGCATTATTTATATTGTGCTGAAGTACCAGATGACTTCCCCAGATTTCATTGACTTCACGTTATATTTTGGGCCCACTGGACGTTGCTGGCTGGGCGTTCAGGGTAGAAGGCTACTCCCTTCTACGTGGCCATGCAGGAATCCAGAGTCCTTCCATCAGGTGCTTCAGTCATCCCTGGGACCTCCTCCCACCTGCATCTATCAGCAGAAGGGGAGAGTGTCAGAAAGGCATTGGAGGCTTTTGTGGGCCAGCTCTAGAAGTGGATCATATTAGTCCTTTGTCTCCCTTTGGCAAAAGCTGGTCATAGAACTATACCTAACACAAGGGGGCTGCGAACTAAAACTTCTCTGTATTTTTATATGGTTTTATTAAGATATAATTTATATACTATCCAGCCCATCCATTTAAAGTGTACAATTCAAGGGGTCTTTTCTATATTCACAGAGTTGTGTAGCTGTCATCATTGTTTTAGAACATTCATTACCCCAGAGGAAACCACGCACCCATCAGCACCTACTGCCCATTTCCCTGATCCGCCATGCCCTAGGAAATCTGTAATCACGTTCAGTCTACGTATTTGCCTATTCTAGACCATTCATATAAATGAAGTCACACAACACTGGGTCTTATGTGATCGGCTTCTATCAAAGTTTGCAAGGTTCATTCATGTTCATGGTATGTGTCAGTAGCTCATTACTTTTTATGTTTGACTTCTTTTCTGTTACTTACCTACACCATATTTTATCTATTTCTTGTGCACTTTGTGGGATTTAGGTTATTTCTACTTTTGACTATTCTAAATAATGCTGCTCTGAGCATTCACTTACAAACTTTTCACATAATTTCATTGCTCCTGATTACAGATCTAGGAATGCAGTTGATATGTTAACTCCGTGTTTCACTTTTTGATGAGGTGCCAGACTGCTTTTCAAAGGACAGCATCATTTTATATTCCTGCCAGCAATGTTGAGGGGCCCAATTTCTACACAGCCTCACCAACACTTACTGCTATCTGTCTCTCTAGTTATTGCCTTCCTGATGGATGTAGAGTGCTTTCTCATTGGTTTTGATTTGCATTTTTTAATTGAGTTATAAGATCGAGCATATTTTCATGTGTTTATTGGCCGTTTGCATACCTTCTTTGGAGAAATGTCTATTCAGATTGTCTCCCCATTTTAAAATTGTGTTATTGCCTTTTTAACTATTGATTTGTAAATGTTCAAACATATTCTTATACAAGCCTCTTCTTAGATATAGGATTTGCAGTTTATTTCACATAGTAATTGCTTTCTCATTTTCTTGAGATTCTACTTTGATACACAAATGTGCAATTTTTATAAAGTGCAGTTTATCTATATTCTCTATTATACTTGTGGTTTTGGTATCATATCTGTACAATAATTGCCTAATCCAAGGTCACAAAACCTCAGTCCCATATCTTCTTCTATGTGTACTAAACTTTTGGCTCTTATATTTAGGTCTTTGATATATTTGGGTCATTTGGGTTAATTTTTATAAATGGTGTGAGAGAGGGGACTAACTTCAGTCTATACATGTGAACATCCATCTGTCCCAGGAAATTTTTGAAAAGACTATTCACTCCCCATTGAATTGCCTTGTCTCCCTTGTCAAAATTACAACAATTGCTGTCCTTAATTTTATATCTGGTCACATGTTCCTAGTTGGTAATTGTACCTTCTTCCACTCCCCGTTCTGTATTCCTTTAGCTTTCAGCTATCAACTCAGTTGGTCTTGGTTCTTTATATGGAGTGATGACCTAAACCTTCCTTCCTGAAGGAATTGGGCCATTGGCAGCTGTGCCTGAATTGGGTTGTTGTAGTTTTCCGTTAATTTTAATTACAGGGCGTGGTAGTACATAGCACTGATGGTACCCTAGGAGACCCTCTGTGTTCCAGAAGTATTATTTCTTACTTCTACTGTGGAGTAGAAGTGATTTCCCCTTGGCAGTCAGAATCAGCCACCCCTGCCAGCGTGGTAGCTCCCTTCTTTGCCTGTTTATTCAGAGGCATGAGGAGCTCAGAATGAACAGGGACTATCTTAACTTCCAGTATAGTAGAATCATTTCTTTGTATTCTGGTGAATGTACTCCTCCTTTTGGAACCAAGACTTCTAGACCAGCAGAGCATAAGATTGAGGGACAGGAAATGAAAATTTTGCTAGTCTGTTACTAGAGGTAATAGTGATGATGAGAACCAGTGGGTGTGGAAGACTATGAGGGTGGATAAGGCACTCTGTAAGTCTAGACACTAGTGTAATTTTTATGAAGTAAAATTTATCAGTGGTGACAGGATCATTGACGGTAGGAGGGGAAATTTTCATTCATAGTATCTGTTTCAGTGACAACAAGACACTGCTCCTTCTGTGATGGAGGTGGTTCAGAGCCACAGTTTGCCTTGGTGAGTGGAAGTCCATGTTGCAGAGCCCAGGCATCACCTCCACCCCTGCCACTGTGGCCCCTGTATTTATGAGCCCATTGACTAATGATAGGGATGGCCGGGGAAAGAGGCTGAGTGGTGTCCACAGAACAGGTCATATTATCCATTTGATTATTGAAATTATTCTCTACTAAGGCCACCCTTTGGAGAGCATTTACATAGCACTGAATGTACTCTTGCTTCTGGTTTACTATTTTACTAGGTCGAACCAGTTCTAGTGGCTTATAATTGGCTTTTCCTATCATACTTGTCTTCAGTCCGTAGGTGAGACAACCAGCGTAGGAATGCTGAAAGTTGCTGAGTATGGGTCTATTCCAACCACAGGGTGGGTTCAGGGACACATTGGATCCACTGTGATACAGACATGCACTAACACTCCATCTGCCAGCTGACCTCCATAAGCCCCTACTCTGGTGGATGATGTTTTTGGTCTCTGGGAATTTGTGCCAAATCAGAGCCAGTGTCCAGTAATTCCCCAAATATCTGAGAATTTTCTTTTCCCCAAGTCACAGTCGTCCTGGTAGAAGGCTGTATATGTCCCTTTGGGGAAGACTGGGAGAAAGATTAACAATGTAAATTTTTGGCAATGTAGCAGCATACTTCCCTTCAGGGGTTGTGGGCCTGTGAACTAGCTCAAGTCTGGGAATTGATTGAGGGTTGCAGATCTGTTTCATTAATTTGAGTTAGTCTTCTATTCAGTTGACCTAGAATTCTTCATATTTTAAAGAACAAGTAAGACATTGATAGAGCCCATTAGCTCTCCCCTGTGGATACCGTGGACTACACAATGCCATGGGTTTCTGTGAATCAAGCTATTCCGACTGCTGCTCTGACACTGCTTTCCACTGTGGTGACCAGACCCACCTCATCTTTGGTGATTAAGGACAGCCCATGTTCCCTGCCACTCCAGGATTCAATTTTCCTTATTTTATTTAAAGATCGCAGTCCAGTGGCAGCAGTTCTTGTTGTAACATTTTGCCTACTGAGAGCACAAGCTCAAAGCTCTTCCAGGATACTGGGCTCCTCCCACAATATTCTTTCTCATGATTATTGTGAGAAGTATGTTCTCTAGACCCTCCAGTGTGAGTGAGAAGGTGTGACATAATAAATCCAATATCCTTAAATTTTTGCATAGTTTCCTGCACACATAAACCAAGGAAGTTGTGGCATTTCAACTTTATGTACCTTAGGTAAACTCTGATTCTGTTTCAGCCAAGCAACCAAGCAACCAAACAAGCAAGCAAGCAAGAAACCAACCAACCAACAAACAACCAAGCAAGCAAGCAACAATTTGACCAAACAAGCAAGCAAGCAAGCAAGCAAACAAGTAACAATTCAACCAAACAACCAAGCAAGCCACCAAGAACAATTCAACCAAACAAGCAAGCAAGCAAGCAAGCCACCAAGCAACCAATCAAGCAAACAAGCAAGTAACTGATCAAACCAACACTTGGATCCCTTTCTAAAGCTTTGACCTACAACCCCAAATCCAGGATCTCTGTTTAGTGGGCCCACATTAATAAATTTAGCCTAATCCAACTTTATGTTACTTCCACCATGGTGCAACACACTTAATATCCATTGGCACATATAGTCTCCAGATTTTTTCTGTATAAATTGTGTGTGTGTAGAAAGAGATCATCAACTTAAAAGTCACACAATTTATACATTTAGAAAAGAGAGCTTTATTTCTTCTGCAAGGTGGCCATTATGACAGACTGGGAAGTGTGGCCTCCAGCCAAGGCCAGAAGCAGGCACTTCCAGGGAGAGAAGGACAGGACAGGAATTTGAGCCAACGGGTTGGCCACATATACATATTCAACAGGATAACAGAGGAGTTATCATTTTTTGAGAATATTCATAAAAGAGGTCCTAACATATGCATATTAAATAAACATACATGTTCATTTTTCAGGGGAGACTTGATATTTAAATGTATTATAGTTGGGTCCTACACATCAAAAAGTGAAGCAGAGACATGAAATTATTCAGCCTCTGTAAAGGCACACAGCCTCTGTAAAACTGGCCAGAACCAGTCCATGGAGGGTGGTCTCTTATCAGGAGAAAGTTACTGAAATCAGTCCGTTGTCCAGTGAAAGCTGTCATTAAGATTGGTGGGGCAGGAGGGCAGTTACTCAGCGTCTGTGAACTGGGTGAGTTGTAGTTATTTTAATCTTGCTTCTTTCAAGGCCAGTGCTTGCTTGGCTGCTAGAGAAAATAGAAAAGCCATGTGGTAGTTAGAACTTAGCTTATTCTTTAAGTGTAGGGTGCATGACTTAACCCTTGCCTGGCATGGCCCTAGGTCCTGTTTATAATTTGGGGTCTTATTGCCACAAAGAGTGTGTTCTGACAGTCTCATGATCTCTATTTTAACATTAATGCTGTTCAGTAGTTGAATCTAAACTGTAAGGAGTGAGGTACAGGGAGGTATGTCTTACCTCCTTTCTGTCATGGCCAGGAACTCAATTTTAAGATTTATTTAAGGTTTTGTTGGTCGAGAGGGGGTCTGTTAAGTTAGTTGTGGGGCTTAGGATTTTATTTTTAGTTCTCAAGGGAGAAAAGATAATTTAATCGATTGGCCCCTGTGACTGTGCGACTAACATGGCTATGATCTGTCGGGCAGACTCCAGGCTGGCACACAGGCCAAATGCTACGCTGTAGTAAATGCATCATGTGCATTTGTAACATGTGCATAATAAAGTTGCAAAATACTTTCAAAGTGACACTTAGATTAGTGTTTTGTTGAATAACTGATGATATAACATAGCTCATTTGATGGAAAGACTAACCATCACAACCATACCAAGGTTGTCACTGATCAGAGGCCCAACCCAAGGAGGGGAACGTGTGCAGACCCAGTGGTGGGGAGGAAAGATGATGCAGAGGCCCCTGAGGGGATACAGTGCTCACTAAGTGGAAGCATAGACTCAATGTAGGTCATAAGGTCTCCCCCTGTGCAAATGGGACCCTATCCACTTGAGAGTCAAGGGTCTGTTTGGGTGGCAGGGGTAGCCACATCTGAAGGTAAAAAGGAAAACAAGTCACCAAATTGGTATCTTTCTGTGAAGTGGACATCGTGCTTAGCATTTCCGTTCTCCTCACAACCCAGAGGAATAAGTATTGTCATCTGCATTTTAAGCTAAGGAATCTGACTCAACAAAATTAAATTACTCACCCAAGCAATTAGCAATTAACCAAGTCTTTCTGACTCAGAAACCCAGCTGTTGCCTGTTTACACTCAGCCCCTATATTGGAGTCAAGATTTGCCCTGTTCTCAATGCAGAAAGATCCAGGCAGGTCATGCCGGACTCGCAGGACTGAACCTGCCTCAAGGGGACATCAAGTTTGACTGAGTCATGGGGCTCAGGAGCATCACTCCCAAAAACAGCAGCACAGAAGAGGAGATAGCCCTAAACAGCATATGCAGGCAGATCCCATGCTAATCGTAAGGGTCAGTACTCTGTCTGTCTGTCTCTCTGTCTCTCCTCTAGGGCTGACCCCACTTTGTACACCACTGCATCCATGTCCATCACACACCATAACTGCCTTTTCTTCTTCTGCCTGCTCATGGGAAAGTCCTCTCCTCTGTTTCCTTTTCTCCCTGCCTTATTACACCATGTACTTCTTTTCTCCCTTCCTTAAAGAACCACCATCCCTCTAGGAAGAGGGAAAGGGGTGGGTCTGGCAGGAAAAGCCAGAATCCCCTCTAGCCAGCAGAGAGAAAGAGAGAGAGAGAGAGAGAGGGAGAGGAGAGAGGAGAGAGAGAGAGAAATGGCCACAAATTTTCTCCCCCAATCCAAGGCACAGGGTCTTGGCTGGATTGCAGGTTCTACGCTGCTCTCCTGCTGTGTTGGTGAGTTCTGGTCAACCTGCAACCTCCTGATGTTGCCACTGCAGTTCATCGAGTCTTCAGGGACTCCCCATGGCCTGGAATACTTTGCCTTGCTTACACGGGAGAGGAGAATGGATTTATAGAGAACATCATCTAAATCCAACTTGGCCATTGTGTGGCCACACTTGATAGATTGCCATAGTCTAAGTCTACCATGGTAGAAAGATGGAGGAGCTTGGAGCTGCACAAACCCAGGTCTGGAACTGGCTCCTTATCTTGGAAGCTGAATGACCCTGGCAGGACTCTTAGCCTCCCTGAGCCTCAGTTGCTTTAACTGTTTCATGGGAATGAGGATCTCTGCTGGGCGGTTGGGTACTGGGGGGCTGTGTGCAAGCAGCTTGTCAATACAAGCTGAAACAGAAATATTTCTCTATAGAGTATGAAGGTCAAATGAGAGAATACATTTAAATTAAATGGAAAATTAAAATGGCAAAAATGCAAGCTGTATTGAAAGTTCCAATCTTCTCTATAAGGAGCTTTTTGACTGTGTAAGAATCCTGTACTCGTTCCCCATAAATATAAAAAAAAATTGAAGGAGGCAGAAGGGAAAGCGATGTGTGATGGATGAGGTCTCCACCTGCTGTTGCTGGCTTTGAGGATGGAAGGAGGCCACAAACCTTCTAGAAGTTGGAGCACCTAGAAGCTGGGAAAGGCAGGGACCCAATTCTTCCCTTGAACCTCTAGAAGGAACACAGCCCCAGCAGCACTTTTAGTCCAGTGAGATACTCTTAGGACTTCTGGCCACCAGGACTGTAAGATAGTAAATGGAAGCCACTGAGTTTGTAGCCATTTGTTGTAGCAGCAATAGAAAACTAATGCAGATGTCCGAGAAATCATTAGTGATGAGACCGGGGAAGCAGGCTCAGGAGGTCTGGATCTGTGATGAGACTGGGGAAGCGGGTTCAGGAGGTCTGAATCTGTGATGAGATGGGGAAGCAGGCTCAGGAGGTCTGGATCTGTGATGAGATCGGGGAAGCGGGCTCAGGAGGTCTGGATCTGTGATGAGATCGGGAAAGCAGGTTCAGGAGGTCTGGATCTGTGATGAGATGGGGAAGCGGGCTCAGGAGGTCTGGATCTGTGATGAGATCGGGGAAGCAGGCTTAGGAGATCTGAATCTGTGATGAGACCGGGGAAGCGGGCTTAGGAGGTCTGGATCTGTGATGAGATTGGGAAAGCAGGTTCAGGAGGTCTGGATCTGGGTGGGGATCTAGAGTGGAAGGGGAACTCATTTGATCATTGTCTATCTTTTGCATTGATTGAATGTTTTACTATATATGTGAATTTTCACAATAAAAGTATTTTTCCAAAATAAAAAATAGAAACAAAAGGGGCTTTTTCAACCCCTTTTGTCCTTTCTGTATCTGAACCCACTTGTATTGAATGAGTCTTCCTGCTAACATCCTTATATTTGGTGACAATCTGAATGTCAGTGGCCAGTCAAAGCAGAGGCAGACCTTGGAGTGGGGCAGGGGGTCCTGAGGTCCCTGTTCCCTGCCATAAGACATA
This sequence comes from Cebus imitator, assembly GCF_001604975.1. Taxonomy (NCBI): domain Eukaryota; kingdom Metazoa; phylum Chordata; class Mammalia; order Primates; family Cebidae; genus Cebus; species Cebus imitator. The sequence continues at coordinate 5,185,927 of NW_016107446.1, forward strand.
ACCCTTTAGGACCAGACTGTGGGGAGGTCCAGGAGTTGCAGGGGAGGGCCGTGCATCTGCAATGGCTCTCATTTATGGCAGTTGGTGAACCTGCACAGTGGTGCTTCAATATTGTCACAACCCTGCTGTCTCTCATGCTCTAGAAAAGCATTTCTCTTACCTGTGAAAGACTTCCTATACCTAACAGCTTGCAAAAATGTTCCAGGTTAATGAGAATAATCTCTCAGAGCCATACCTTCCTGCCTGGGGTCTCAGTTTCCCCAACTATCTTCAGAGAGGTTAAGCTAGAAGATCCCTGAGCCTCAGCCCCTCTGTCCCCCTCTTGTCACCCAGACCTGACCTGGGTCTTGCACCCTGGGTGCAGCATGACAGGGGTGGGCAGGGGCTGGCTCCAGGCCAGAGGGCCCTTTCTGATGGACTTTGGCTGTCAGCCTTCCAGGGGAGGCTGACCAACCTCATAAGAGTCATAAGGTGAGCAGCAGTGGGCAGATCCATCCCTCTCATCTTAGATTTATGGGGATACAGAGAGAAGGAAGAGGGGCTCCAGGAAGATGGGCAGGTGGGAGTACCAGGTTGAAACCACAGACACCTTCCTCGAGGAGTGGCTGTTTGAGCCAGCTCTGAGAACAGGTGGGGTCTAGAAGGACTGGAGAGGAGGAAGGGGTTCCCTATGAACAAAGACTGGTCACTCCCCCATCTAATACCCTGACAGGCCCCTCCAGCATCCCTATCCAGGCCCTGACACCACCCTGTTTTTCCCTCTGGCCCCAGGAATTCAAAGTAACCAAGGAGGTCCGCTGCTCCGGTTGGCTGCAAATAATTACAACCACAAGCCCAAGCAGCACTTTGGGTCCTGGTTTGGGACCATGAAGCAGCTCAGTGAGACTCAGATGTAAGGCCAGGGCAGGAATTGGGACAGTAGGATTGAACTCTCCCTGGGGGCCAGCTCCAGAAAGTCTGTGGCCATGGCCTCTTGGTCAGCATCAGACCCTGTGGTCTGGCAATGCCTGGAACCTAGATCCCACTCTGGACAGGCCCTGGGAGGGCGTCCTGGTGAAACTCCTGGTTGCCTCACAGCCACCCTTCTGTCTGTAGCTACAACCTGTCATGCCAGCTGGGAGCTCCATCCCAGTTGGCTAGGAGCACAAAGGCCGGGAAGACAGACATCACCCACGACAGGGGGCCTGGACCAGGGTGGGCAGACGTTGGCTGTCTTGGACTATTGGTGGGCTCAGGGAGTCAGACAGCAAGGGACTAGCCTTTCACCCTACTGCTGACCAGCCCTATGTCTGGGGAGAGTCACCTTACTTCTCTGGGCCTCAGTTTCCCCGTCTGTGAAGTGGAGTGATGCTAAATGATCTCTCTGGGGACTGGGATCAGTGGGGCACTGGTGATTGACCAGCCACTCAGCACATGCCTGGAGCACACAGTGCAGGGGCTGCGATAGGAGGTGGCCTGAGTCCTTGGGAAGGCACCCATGTGTGCCTGCCCTTCTGACCAGCCATCAGGCCCTCAGGGCAGAGCCCACTACCAGCAGCAGCTCACACCCTGAGACCAGCTCAGAGGCAGCCCGTACCTCAGCAGCAGTGACGTCACTGACACCTTCAACTGGTATTAGGGCAGCTTCTCCAGCTTCCACATGGAGAGGGGTCCCAGCTGAGTCCCACTCACATGGAGTCTCATGCCCCTGAAAGTGCCATTCATCACTGCCCAGGCTTATGAGGCTGCACGAGAGAGGGATCACTGGGGAGGGGATATGCAGGGCAGAGGGAAGGTGGTTGAATTTTTGTGTAATAGGCCAGTGTAAGTGTTTGCCATTTGGGAGGGGAAATGTTTGTTATTATTAGCAATGCCACACTTGAATATTATATTAAAATCCATTTTCTCTGTAACCTAGGAGTTGCTTTTTTGTTCTTTTTTTTCGTGTCTTAATTAACATGAGATGCAGACTCTCACGGTCCACAGTCGATTAAGAAATTTTGCAGGGTCATCAGGTTATGTCTTGAAAAGCAGGGTTTCAGTATTGTTAGCCTGGCAAGGAGCTGGACCTGCCCCTCAGAGCTCCCGGGACTGGGGGCTTTGGTACATTCACAGGGCACTGCCACAGCCTCTGAAATGCGCTGTCTTTAAAAACATTTGCAAGCCAGATGCGGTGGCTCATACCTGTAATCTCAGCACTTTGGTAGGCCAAGGCGGGTGGACCACCTGAGGTCAGGAATTCGAGAACAACATGGCAACATGGCAAAACCCCATCTCTACTAACAATACAAAAAATTAGCCAGGTGTGGTTGCAGGCACCTGTAATCCCAGCTACTCGGGAGGCTGAGGCAGGAGAATCACTTGAACCCAAAAGGCGGAGGTTACAGTGAGCAGAGATTGCAACACACTGTACTCTGGCCTGGGCAATAAGAGTGAAACTCCATCTCAAAATAAACAAATAAATTAATAAAACATAAAGGGCCATGTTCTCACCCAGAATGGTGTCTGCCTTTCTACAGTTTTTCAGGAAAAGGAAATATTTTCTGCTTCTCTTGCTGAGGTTTCTTTTAACTACCCTTTAGGAACTATAGATTTTAGGATCTAACACTGTGATTCTCTCAGCACTAAGAGAGGAATATTGCAAACAGGTCTGAAAGTGCAATGTGGAAAGGTCAGGCTGAGGAAGGTTCTTCGCCAGTAGACCAAGGGCAGGAGGGACCCTGCCTCCTCAATCTCCCGCTAGGGAACTTATGGTTCTTGTCCCCTGACCTCAGAATTCCTTGTCATGTTTTTGTCTCCAAGGGAAGGGTTTGCATTGCAGAGGTTAAGGCTAGAGTGGGCTTCGTACTGTTAACGTTAACCTTTTCTCTCCTTCGCTGGCCTAGGTGAAGCCGGGGCCGTGTGGTTCTGTAGGGGATCACCAGTTCACCTTTCTCATCGGCAAGCTGGGCCCTAGTTTGGCAAGGGGCATCTTCCACCTACTTGGGAGGCAGGGTTCAATCCTCTGCCCCCTGCTTAGGCAGCCAGAAGGGGTCGTCCAACCAGCACCTGGGCTTTGGTGCTCCTCAAGCGGTTGGAGGAGGTTTCGGGCACCTGGCTCCTCAGGTGTCTGCCATCCAGGTGCTCTTCAGGCCTTTGGCATCAGCGGCTGCTTTAATTTGCACAATTTCCAAATGCTTCTTTTTTCTTCAGAAAATGACGAGTCTTGCATTTTAAAGAGATAGTTATCAGGTTCTAGAGAAAACATGGTAGAAGGCACAGAGCTGAGACTTCAGGTTGAGATACTGTCATTTGCCTAAACCAAAAAGGAGGGTGGAGGTACAGTTCTAGTTAAGACAAGATGGCCAGAAAAACACCTTAAACAAAGGGACAGCTTGTTTTGCTGATTTAAGCCAATGGCTTCTTTATCATAAGAGTTCCTAGTAATTTAGCCCTCCCTCTCTTCCAGTGCCCGGAGACATACTCCTCCTTACAAATAAAAATCTCTTTATAGATGTAAATTTATCTTAAAAAAGTGTTTCAAAATAACCAGATGAAAATCGTCCTTATGCCAGAAAGACTTATTTTATTTTTTTAATAGAAATAAAATAGTATTTGTTGTATTGACATACTAAGGCTTAGACCTATGTTTAACAAGAAAGCCTAATAATAGCACTGTGGTTAGACTCTAGCCTGTTTTTCCAAGTCATCATTTTATAATTTATTAAGGAAACAAGGGATCAAATACCTTTCATCCATCTGATATTATCCTTTTAAACACATTCTGCTAATAAGTCCCATTTGGAACAGCTGAAAATCTTTTAGTAAAAACTTTTTAAAGATGAGCTTATGGGCTTAGTGTAAATTTTACGAGCTTAATTAGATCAAATGGAAGGAGCTCAGATGAGTAGTTGCCCAATCAGAGCCCATTATTTGTAAGTCATTAGCCCCCCATGACCTTAAAACTCCATTCTGATCTAATTATTGCAAACCTATATACAACAAAGTGAAAGGATTAATTTTCATTCATCAACCTCTCAATCCCAGGTTTTCAAAGAAAAACCTATCTAAGGAATACTTACCAAAACCAGACAGGACAATTAGAGCCTGCATACTTATGAGTCACATTTGTTCCACGGCAGCCAGGTCGAATACAATTACATCATTTGGTTCTGCATACACTCTAGAACTGACCAGGGCAGTTTAACATAGAAAAGCGGTAAGAAATAGGCTCCTTGGCCAGGTGTGGTGGCTCAGGCCTGTAATCCCAGCACTTTGGGAGGCCAAGGTGGGCAGATCACAGGTCAGGAGTTGCAGATCACGAGGTCAGGAGTTCCAGACCAGCCTGGACAACATGGTGAAACCCTGTTTCTACTAAAAATACAAAAATTAGCAGGCCATGGTGGCACATACCTGTAATCCCAGCTACTCGGGAGGCTAAGGCAGGAGAATTGCTTGAATTCGGGAAGCGGAGGTTGCAGTGAGCTGAGATCCCACCATTGCACTCCAGCCTGGGTGACAGAGCAGAAAACTAATGTAATGTGAGACTCCCCTCCCTTTGTTTCAAAGAAATAGACTTTCTGTAAAACTATACACAATTTTTACAAATACATTTATAAGTTGTTTCTGTCTTAAAAATTGGGGATATTTTATATTTATAACTAATTATTGAGCCTTAAGTTTTCTTGGCCATTTCTAGGCTAATAAAGTAAGAATCATTTAAACAAAGCCAAAGTAGAACAGGTATAAAAGTCCTGAACACTTCAACTTCTTATTCTTCAAGAAGTATACCTGGGAAAGCTGATTCGAGAGAGGAGAGGAAATGCTTTCCTCTACCCTCTGTTTTTCCGCACTGAGGCTTCTCACCACAGTTCTATGACTTGTAGCTTAAATCCATGTTACATAGTCACTGGCACTGTTAGTGCTTCTCTCTTAACACTGTAGGAAGTTAATGAATTCGATGGAATATTTAATTCTATGACTGGCCTGGCTACTGGTCACCCTCCTGTTCTCAACAAGGAAATTAAGTCAGAAAGGCTTATTTTCACTAAGTAAGACTTTGGGGACATAGCAAAGTTCATGACAAGAAGAAAGAAATGGCAGCAAGGGTTTGAAAAGAGTGGTTTCAGTCAACTGAGAGGTTCCCATGGGAGAAGTACGATCAAAGAGAGAGAGAGGAAAAAAAAACCAGAGCGGGCTAATTAGATTAGTCGATAGTTGTCCCAAGAGTGACACCTCTGGGGGCTTCCTTTAGTGGGGAAACAGTCCAGGCCAAAGGGATGACCCATGCGATGGCTTCTGTAAAAGTGGACAATTCTTTTTCCAGTGGCCTAGTACAAGTACTCTCAATCCCTGCAGCCATGGTAACTGGGAAGACATGCGCCTATTTACCTTTGTGACGGTTTCCCCAATATGGCCACTGTAACTCTAGGTTATCTTTAGGGAGGTGAAACTTACCTGCCTACTGAATCCAATCCAGTTTCCATCTGATCATCAGACTGAGCGGCCTCTTACCTGGATTCAATACAGTTCCCCGCCAAATCCAATTTGATGCTGGACTCAGTCCAGTTTTTGCCAATGACTTATCAGCTACCCAAACCTTAAAAGGCCATATGTCCTCTCACAGCGCGAACTGGCTATTGGCACCCACCACGAGGTCATCTGCCTTCTCACAGTACAAAACCCTGGAATTCGAAACCCAAAAGGATCAAGGTTCAATGCAAAGAGAACAGAGTCTGGCCTAAGAGGAAGAGGACAAAGGGGTCAGCAGTGTCTTTCCTATATTCCTCAAGTGGTCTTGGGAGGTGGATCCCATTCAGCTTGCCAGAACTCTCAAAAGACAAAATTACAACAAATTTAGTTTAAAGATCTTACTTAGCTTTTATTTATTATTCAGAATCAACTTCCAAACCCAGTCTGGATAAAAAAATTTGCTTAAACAAATGCATAGCTCAAAACACAAATCCTTGGAGCTTCAAAATTTGAAAGAGAACTTGCCCAGGACCCTTTCTGCTGTGAGAGATCGCAGTGCACAATGGGCCTGGTGGGTTGCTGTGCTTGGGCACTTGGTGCTTCTGGGGTTTGATGGAAGTTCTACTTCAGATTGCATTTCCTACACTAATCTGTTAAAAAAAACCCTTACATACGTTAAATTTAGCAGAGTTTTTTTGAGCAAAGAAACAATTTAGGAATCAGGCAGCAGTTTGCACCAAAAATTGTTCAGAACGCTCCATGCCACCATATGTGCAGGTTATATTTACAGCCAGAGAAAAAGAAGAGCACAGAAACAGCCTGATTAGCTGCTGTTGGCATTTGCCTTATATAGTCATGTTTTGACTGCTTTCAGCATCTGATTGGCTGAAGCCTCAGCTGTTTTCATTGGCTGAGACTCAGTTACATGTTATAAGGTTATAGTCTTAGGTTAAGTTACAGTTATTTTTACACATTAAGTTAGGTTACAACTAGCTATGTATAGAGAACTTGTTAGGCCAAACTTAAAATAAGTACGGAAGCAGCTTTAGGACAAAGATAACTCAATTTAACAATATCTTTATGTATATATTTACTTTTTTGTGTATTTCCATTATATATTAATAAATATAAGTAGTTGTACATCCATATATAAAAACATACATATGTGGATACACATGTATGTGGGTGAATATGTTTGCTTCTACCCTGCATGAGTGAAGTATGCCAGAGTTGCAGAGTGCTACATATATATGTGTAAATTTCTATATTAAATATATTTATGTATGTTACCTATATATTTATATGCTCATAAATATATGTTTCCTTGTATAGTCACCTATGTTTGGTATTTCTAAATTTATAAATATGCTTATTTATGTGTATGTATATATATATGTATATTTATTTTTTATGTATTTGCTTCTGCCTTATTGGTAAGCTAGCCCAAAATGGCAGCAAGATTATGTATGTATGCTACACATTTTTATACTATACATATTTATGTTTATGTATATATTTATATGTTACATATCTCTTTTTTTCAAGAATTTGAAAAGTTTCAAAATTGAGGAAAAATTCACATAAGATTAAGCACTTTAAAGTGTATAATTCAGTGACATTTAGGACATTCTTAACACTATCTAGTCCCATAATTTTTTTTTTCCTGTCCCTTAGGTTGGAGTTCGGAGGTGTGATTTTTGACTCACTGCAACCTCCACCTCCCAGGATCAAATAATCTTCACACCTCAGCCTCCTGAATAGCTGGGACCACAGGCATCTGTGCTACCATGCCTAGCTAGTATTTTTATTTATTTATTTTTTTAAGATGGAGTCTCACTCTGTCGCCCAGGCTGGAGTGCAGTGGCACCATCTCGGCTCACTGTAACCTCTGCCTCCTGGGTTCAGTCAATGCTCTGCCTCAGTCTCCCAAGTAGCTGGGATTGATTACAGGTGCCCACCACCATGCCCGGCTAATTTTTGTATTTTTAGTAGAGATGGGGTTTCATCATCTTGGCCAGGCTTGTCTTGAACTCCTGACCTCATGATCCACCCACCTCAGCCTCTCAAAGTGCTAGGATTACAGGCGTGAGCCACCACACCTGGCCCCAGCTAATTTTTTTTTTTTTTTTTGGTAAACATGGGTTTCATCATGTTGCCCAGGCTAGTCTTGAACTCCTGAGCTCAGGCGATCCACCTGCCTTGGCCACCCAAAGTGCTGGGAGTTTTTATAGTTTGAGGTCTTACATTTAAGTCTTTAATCCCTCTTGAATTAATTTTTGTATATGGTAATAAGTAGGGGTCCAATTTCATTCTGGCATCTAGATAGCCAGTTATCCCAGAATCATTATATTGAATAGGAAGTCCTTTCCCCATTGCTTATTTTTGTCACTTTTGCCAAAGATTAGTTGGTTGTAGTAGACATGTGGCTTTATTTCTTGGTTCTTTATCCTGTTCTGTTGGTCTATGTGTCTGTTTTTGCACCATTACCATGCTGTTTTGGTTACTGTAGTCTTATAGGATAGTTTGAAGTGAGGCAGTGTGATGCCTCCCGCTTTGTTCCCTTTGCTGAGGATTGCTTTGGTGATTTGGGCTTTTCTTTAAGTTTCTTATAAGTTTTAGAATAGTTTTTTTTCCAATTCTGTGAAAAATGACATGGGTAGTTTGATAAGAATAACACTGAATCTGGAGATTGCTTTTGGTAGTATGGCAATTTTAATATTGGTTCTTCCTGTCCTTGAGCATGGAATGTTTTTCCATTTGCTTGGATCAGTTCCAATTTCTTTCAACAGTGTTTTGTAATTCTTGTTGTAGAGATCTTTCACTTCCCTGGTTATCTGTATTCCTAGGTATATCTGTGTGTATACATGTCTATTGTGAATGAAATTGCATTATTGATTTGGCACTCAGTTTGGATATTGTTGGTGTAAGGAAATCCTGCTGATTTGTTTGCCTCAATTTTGTATCTTGAAACTTTGCTGAAGTTGTTTATTAGATCTAGGAGCTTTTAGGCAGAGATTACAGGGTTTTCTAGTTATAAAATCATATCATCTGCAAACAGAGATAGTTTGACTTCCTGTTTTCCTATTTGGATACCTTTATTTCCTTCTCTTGACTGATTGTTCTGGCTAAGATTTCTAGTACTGTGTTGAATAGGAGTGATGAGAGTGGGCATCCTTGTCTTGTTCCAGTTCTCAAGGGGAATTCTGCCAGCTACTGCCTGTTCTGTGTGATGTTGGCTATGGGTTTATCATAGATAGCTTTTATTATTTTGAGGTATGTTCCTTCAATACCTAGTTTGTTAAGGGATTTTAACATAAAGAGATATTGAATTTTATCAAAACCTTTTCTGCATATGTTGAGAAGATCATGTGGTTTTTGTTTTTAGTTCTGTTTATGTGGTAAGTGACATTTACCGATTTGCACATGTTGAACCAAACTTGCACCCTAGGGATAAAGCCTGCTTGATTATGGTGGATCAGCTTTTTGATGTGCTGGTAGATTCAGTCTGCTAGTATTTTGTTGAGGATTTTTGCATCTGTGTTCATCAGGGATATTGGCTTGTAATTTTTTCTTTGCTGTGTCTCTGCCAGGCTTTGGTATGAGAATGATGCTTGCCTCATAGAATGAGTTAGTGAGGAGTCCCTGCTCCTCAATTGTTTGGAGTCATTTCAAGTAGGGATGGTAGCAGCTCTTCTTTATATGTCTTGTAGAATCTGGCTGTGAATTCATCTGATCCTGGGCTTTTTCTTGCTCAAAATCATAAAATTACATGGAAATTATTTTATTACTGACTCAATTTGAGAACTAATTATTAGTCTGTTCAGGGTTTGAATTTCTTCCTGGTTCAATTTGGGGCAGTTGTGCTTTCAGCAGTTTTTCCACATTTTGTAGATTTTCTAGTTTGTGTGCCTAGAGGTGTTCATAAGGGTCTCTGAGAGTTTTTTGTATTTCTGATAATGTCCCCTTTGTCAATTTTGATTGTGTTTATTTGGATTTTCTCTCTTTTTTTCCTCTGTTAGTCTAGTTAGTATTCTATCTTATTTACTCTTTTCAAAAAACCAAATTCTCGTTTTATTGATCTTTTGTATTTTTTTAATGCCTCAATTTATTTCAGTTCAGCCCTGATTCTGGTTATTTCTTATCTTCTCCTAGTTTTGGGGTTGGTTTGCTCTTGTTTTTCTAGTTTTTCTAGTGTGATGTTATATTGTCAATTTGAGATCTTTCTAACTTTTTGATATGAACATTTAATGCTATAAACTTTCCTGTTAACACTGCTTCAGCTGTGTTGCAGAGATTCTGGTATGTTGTATCTTTGTTTTCCTTGGTTTTGAAGACTTTAAAAAAAATTTCTGCCTTAATTTCATTATTTACCTAGCAGTCATTCAGGATCAGGTTGTTCAGTTTTCATGTAATTTTATGGTTTTGAGCAATCTTCTTAGTATTCACTTCTATTTTTATTGTGCTGTGGTTCAAGACTGTGGTTGGTATGATTTCAATTTTTAAAAATTTGTTGGGAATTGCTTTTTGTCAAAAACAGTTATGTGGTCAGTTTTAGAGTATGCACCATGCGGTGATGAGAATATATACTCTGTTGTTTTGGGGTAGAAAGTTTTGTAGGTGTCTGTTAGTTCTATTTGGTCAAGTGTAGAGTTCATGTCCCAAATATTTTTTAGTTTTCTGCCTTGATGATCTGTCTAATACAGGTATTGATCGACTTACGACCTATGCAACTTACGACCATTCGACTTTAGGCCACAATCACTAGCCACCACTGCTCCGCATCTGGCAGCGCAAACATTGCCCAGCTGGGTGTACGACAGTGCGGACCAGCTTCCAGCAGCACTATCATCTCCGCGTGCATATAGCCTACTCAACTTACGACCAAGTCGTGTTACGACCGGTCTGTCGGAACCAATCGTGGTCGTAAGTCGAGCACTAGCTGTACTGTCAGTGGAGTGTTGAAGTCTCCCACTATGTGTGAGAATTTAAGTCTCCTCATAGGTTTCTAAGAACTTATTTTTATGTATCTCAGTGCTCCCTGGTTCTCCCTGGGTGCACACACAATTCCTGTGTTGGCTGCATATATGTTTAGAAGAGTTAGATCTTCTCATTGAATTGAACACTTTATCATGCCCTTCTTTGTATTTTTTGATTGTTGTTGGCTTAAAGTCTGTTTTGTTTGAAATTAGAATAGCAGCCCCTGCTTTTTATTTATTTATTTATTTTTTGGTTTTCTGCTTGCTTGGTAGATTTTTCTCCATCCTGCTACTTTGAGCCTATCTGTGTCATTGCATGTGTGAGTTGAGTCTCTTGAAGATAGCATACAGATGGCTCCGCGGCTCCACAAGCCAGCAAGTCTTGCTTGGTAGGAGCTTCAGGGGTGGGTGGGGTCATTTCATCTGCTCTCTGGGAGCTTCCTGGGGGAACATGGGGTTGTTCCTGCCCCCAGAGTTCAGGCAGAAACGAGACCACTGGGCTGGAAGCTTTAGCGAGTGTGGCCTGTCTGGCTGCTAGAGGCAGGATGGATGGAGTGCTTGGCCCTGCTCTCCGAGTGTTTCCCAGGGCATCAGGAGGCTGAGCCTGCAGGCTTTATTCAGACAGAAGCGAGACTGCTGGGCTGGAGGCTCTAGCAGGTGTTGCCCACCCGTGGGGTCAGCCGCCCTGTCATCCGAGTGTTTCCTGAAGCATCAGGAGGCTGCGCCCACTGGCTGAGTTCAGACAAATGAGACTGCTGGGCCAGGATCTGGAGGAGCCTTGTCTGGGGAGGGTGGTGGAGCAATCTTACTGCTCCCAGGCACCAAGACTCCATTGAAGCTATGGCACTGGTGCCAGTCTGTTCTGGGGTCCAAGGCTTGCAGAGGTCCCCTTGGACTTGAGAATTGCTTCTACAAAGCATCCCAGTGGCTTTCTGCCTCAGTTTAGAGCATGGCAGGGGGTGTGGCAGGGGGCGTGGCAGGGGCCAGAGGATTCTCTGGTTCCCAGTCTTGCACAGGTCCCTATGGAGAGCGGGAATCCCCAGAGGCTCCCACTCACTCACCCTTTCCCGTTTTGGGGAACTTCTCCTGGCTCCGAGTTGTTCTCCGGTAGGCTGCAGCCCAGCTTCACTCCTCTCTGCTCCACTTCACTCCACTCTGCGCCCTGGCTACCTGGATGGATTCTGACGTGGTTTCTTAGATGAGCAGCTTCCCGGGACGCACACATGAGCTGCTTCTAATCTGCCTCTTGGCCCATCCCTGGCTTCTTTGATTGAACATATACCTTTGAGGTACACTCATGATAACATTATCAGTGCTGCATTGCCTTTTGTGGCTGAATAATCTTGCATTGTATGAATGGACCACATTTTAGTTATCTGTTGATCCTTTGATGACATCTGGACTGTTTCTGCCTTTGGCGATTGTGAATGGTGCCACTATGGAGATTCATGTACAGCTAGTGCTCGACTTACGACCACGATTGGTTCCGACAGACCGGTCGTAACACGACTTGGTCGTAAGTTGAGTAGGCTATATGCACACGGAGATGGTAGTGATGCCGGAAGCTGGTCTGCACTGTGGTACGCCCAGCTGGGCAACGTTTGCGCTGCCAGACTCGGAGCAGTCGTGGCTAGCGATTGTGGTCATAAAGTCGAATGATCGTAAGTGCATAGGTCGTAAGTTGATCAATACCTGTATAAGTATTTGCTTGGGTACCTGCCTTAAGTTCTTTTGTGGCCTGTTCACTTGAAAAAAATTTTCTTAATAATTTTCCTGAATAGAATTCTTTGCTTCCTTTAATTTTTAGCCAACACATAATAATTGTACACATTTACGGGGTACAGAGTGGTATTTTGATACATGTATACAAGGTGTGATGACCAAATTAAGGCAAATAATGAATTAACTAACTTAAATGTTGCTGTCTGTAATTATATCTATTTTATTACTTTATATATACTCATAGATATTTATATGTGTGGATGTACATATATTTCTATTTACATCTTTGCTTCTCCCCTGTATCCATGAAACACCCCAGACTGATAGACGATTCTGTTTTTTGATGGCAATGATTTCAAAAGACTGAGACCCTGCCCAGTGCTGGTCCACTGCTCTAGAGTGAAGGTACAGGCTATATATCAAACTCATGGATCAGAACCATTTGATCCCTTGGTACTTGGGCTGCAGCTCAAGCCGAGAGCACAGAGAGTTGGCTGACTGTTTTGGAACACGGGGGTGGGACGAGCCACAAAGCCAATGGGACTTGGGAATACCATGGTGTCTCCCATTTAATTCCTATGTAGAGGCTACTCCCTGAGCTTTTAAAAGCAGAAGAGGCTGGGTGTAGTGGTTCATGACTAATCCTAGTTACTCAGGAAGCTAAGGCAGAAGGAACGCTTGATCTCAGGAGTTTGAGGCTGCAGTGAACTATGATTGCGCCACTGCACTCCAGCCCAGGTGACAGTACGAGACACTTTCTCTTAAAAAAGAAAAATAAAAACAGAAGAGATGGAGCTGTTTTTGGCTGGGATGGCCATGCCCTTCTCAGTCTAGTCTTGGCAAACCTAGAGTCTGATTGAAAGCTTGTAATGCTGCTGGTTGGAGAACAGGTGCCTGGCCCAGGGCCTGGGGGCTCTCTGTAGACTCAGGGCTTGCACATGTGCAGTTCACAACTGCCATGACAGACATGCCTCATGCCACAAGCTGGGCCCTAGTATGGCATGAACATCACCCATCCCCCTGGGGAGACAGAGTACAACACTGTCTCCTAGCTAGTTCCTTTTGACTGTCACCTGCTTTGGCAGCCAGAAGGAGTTGTCTAGCCAACACCCTGTCTTCGGTGTGTCTCAAACATGTAGAAGAGATTTCAGCATCTGAACCCCTAGATGTCCCCAATCCAGGTAGCCTTCAAGCCTTCCCTTTAGGGCTTGGTGAATCCAGCTGGAGTTGGCCAGAATAGGCTGACTCAGAAATGCGTGGTCTTCAGCATGTAGAGTCACTTTCCTGGCCCTCAGAAGCCCCCATTGTCCTCGGCATAGTCCTACACTAGCATGGGCATCCTTCCAGGCTGATGCCACTTCACCCACCCACACTGCCACTGACATCAGTATACTTTGAGGGCTCAGACCTAGCAGTTCTTCATCTCCACTAAAACCTGCACTCCTCCCACCCAGAATGGGACTCACTCTATGTGCTCCCCTTGGCACTTGATTCTGATTGATAGGATCGGGACAATTAGACAGCTTCTTTGTTGGAGTAGGATGGCCCTTGTTCTGGCTCTGGTATAAGGTGCTTGACATCAGTCCAGGGACACCTGGAACTGGCAGTGAAAAACTCCAGTGGCCTTTTGGCTTCCTGCAGTGCCAGGAGGCGGCCAGAGGCTCACTGGCCCTTGATGTGAATGTCTGTGTGTGTGTGTGTGTGTGTGTGTGTTTATGTGTATGTGTGTTTCCTTGGGTTATGTTTATTTTATATGTGCATATTTGCATTTATATATTCATTTGTTTATACATCTGTGTATTTATGTACACCTTCTATATTTATTTCTAAATATATACGTATACATTGTGTGTGTGTTTGTGTGTATATATATAAATGTATTTCTGTTTGTTATTCTTCACCACATGGAGAAACAGCCCAGAGTGGGAGACAGAACTACATATTCATATGTATATCTATATATATTTCTGTATTAATTCCAATGTTGATGTATCTGTTATATACATTAAATATTTTTCTGTATATTTATAACATATATGCATGTTTTTTTTTGTGTACGTAGATATTTCTAGCATGTATTTGTCTATGTTGTGTTTGCATGAAACACCCTGGATGGACAGATTGTGGTACACTGTTTCTTGAGAGTAGTGATTCCACAAGACTGAGACCCAACTGAGTGTTGGTACTCTGGTCTAGTGCAGACTCAAGTGTATACTAGACTACAGGTGTGAGTCATTTGCTTCCTTGGTTCTTGAGAGGAGACTTGCTCTCTCTCTAGGCAAGAGTAGACAGAGTTGGCTAGCTGTTATGTGCTACAGGGGTGGCAAAAGCCTATGGGACCTGATAATTTCATGAACCCTTCTATTTAAGTCCTGTGTGGTCACTGCCTCTCTGAATTTCTAAGAGAAGGGATGGGCTCTTTTTGGCTTGCTTGGCCGTATACTACTCAGCCTAGCCTTAGGTGATCCAAAGGCTTGAAACAAAAGCTGGCAGTGCTCCTGGCTCCTGGCCAAATGCTTTGTCCAGGTTTTCAGGACTCTCTGTTGCTCCTGGCTGGTGCATGTGTGGTTCACTTCCATTAGGAAGAACCCACCTAGCTGTGAAAGCTGGGCCTCCTTTGGCAACAGACATCATCCATCCATGTGCAGAGGCAGGGTCCAGCACGCTAACTCTGACCTGGTTTTGTCTGTCTCCTACTTTGGCATTCAGAAGGGTTTGTAAAGCCAGGACCCTATTTTCCATGCTTCTCAAACTTGTGGAAGAGGCCTTAGCCACCTGGCTTCCCAGCTGTCTCTAAACTAGGTGTTCTGTTTAAGTCTGTTGGGATAGAGAGACAAATCTCTAAATTTAAAATGTTTTATTTGGAAAGCAAGATTTGCAATTTAGAGCAAACAGTCAAACAGTCTGAGTGGTCTTTGGTATATCTAAAGGAAAAAAGAGAAAGTTAGAGGTTTTATTAGAAAGAGAAATGTCACGTATGTTTTGAAAGAAACTAGTAAAGTTTTGGGACCTGGCGATGTCTGACTGCTGAGTGACTGCAGTAGGATAACCAGTCTTGGAGTTGCAGCAGGTTGTTTCAGAAGTTATTATATAAAACTGGTTTCAAGTTGCAACAAGAAGTTGCAGCAGCGAGGCCTGGTGAGAACTAAATTCTTGGAGCAATGTTATGTGTCCTGAGTGCTTTTCCTTTCTTGCTTTTCAACTCTCTTTTAGTTGGGCATGAAAAGAATAATCCAATTTGCATGACTGACTTTCATTTTTCCCCTTTTGATCAAGACCTTTCTCTGAAGGCATTGATGATGAACCATTTTGAAGTTAATTGTTCCTTGATTCGGGGATGGACCTGTCTTGGTTGTCTCTGTCTCACATCAAGGGGCAGGTGTGAGAGTCTATGTGAGGGACCCAGTACACACGGAATAGCAGTGAGGTCGAAAGAAAAAAATCTTCAGGGCAACTTTGCCTGGAGTCTAGCATTGAGTTCCACCTTATCTGTTCCAAGGTATTAGCAATTATCACAAAGCACTGGGCTAATCTTATCCTGCTAGGAGAGATGGCTTTATAAAGATTAGACAGGCAAGAAAAACAAAGCTTAAAAATAAAAAAAAAATTAACCACAATATTAAATTTAGTTTACACAGTGATTTTAAACCAGGATCTCAAGCCTAAGAAAAACCAGGGAAACAAATTTAAAAAACCATGGGAGAAACGGGGTGAGAACTGTTTTAACCATCGAGTAGCATTTTATGACTGGGTTGAATTAAAGCAGAGAACGCCAACTCTACAAAAGTTACCAGCAGTGCAATTTGAACAAAAAGTTGTGTTAGGATTATTATCAAAGGCGACCACTAGGTAGTTTAAAAGGATTTTATTTTTTTGAGATGGAGTCTTCCTCTGTTGCCCTGGCTGGAATGCAGTGGCAACATGTCAGTTTGCTGCAACCTCTGCCTCCCAGGTTCAAGCTATTCTCTTGCCTCAGCCTCCCGAATAGCTGGGATTACAGGCACACACCACCACAGCTGGCTAATTTTTGTATTTTTACTGAAGATGGGATTTCGCCATGTTGGCCAGGCTGGTCTCAAACTCCTGACGTCAAGTGATCTGCCTGCCTCGGCCTCCCAAAGTGTTGGGATTACAGGTGTGAGCCATTGCACCTGGCCAGGGGATTTTTTAAGGTCAGGTTTTTTTTTTTCAAATTACCCATAGCAGTCACTGACTGTGAATATTTAATTATGCATTATTTTGTCAAGTCAAAAGGGTAGCATTGAGAGGGAGTAGGATTTTCATTACTACATGGATTCTTGTTCTAATGTTTTAGGAAAAGCTGTCTACCATGTGAAAAATATCAATTTCTCTTCCTGGTTTACAGTTTAAATGTCTCTGGCTATGGCATTGGGATTTCGATAGTTTTCTGGCTGACTATACCAGATTTTATTATGTAGACACAACATATAACTTAGTATATGTACACATGCAGAAGCAGAAAGACAAGTATACATAAACACACATAAAGATCTTATAGCTTTTATTTTAGAATTTTAGTAATGAATTTGTAAAACATATAAACTCACCAGTTTAGCAGAAACATGCCTGGAGAAGCTTCACCAGAGAGTCCTTCTCCACCACAATAATGCTTCTGCTCATTCCATTAATCAAACAAGGGCAATTCTGTGAGAGTTTTGCTTGGAAATCATCAAGTATCCACCTTCTAGTCTTGATTTGGCTCCTTCTGACTGCTTTTTATTTCCTAATCTTAAACAAAAACACCTCTAAAGGGCATCCATTTTTGTTTTGTTAATAATGTAAAAAAAGACTGCATAGACACGATGAAATTCCCGGGACCATCAGTTCTTTGGAGATGGACTGAACAATTGATGTTATTACTTACAAAAGTGTCTTACACTACATGGAACTTATGTTGAAAAATAAAGTTTATATTTTAAATTTTATCTTTTAATTCTACTTTTTAATAAATTTTTTGAAATTCCTTCAGTTGAGTGTATAATTTTTTCCTGTATGCAAGGAAAAATTCCACCACAGACTGGCAGACAGCACTGCAAATTTATTTCTATAAATATCTATACTTTAACTTTTAATTATTCATAAACTGATGAGTATATTTATATCTGTTACCTATTTCTTAAAATATATATATTTATGTGCATGTACATATAAAGAGAGAGAGAAAAATAGAGAGAGAGAGAGCCAGAGAGAGAGAAACATTTTTGCTTATTCTCTGTAGGCATGAAATACTCCACACTGACAGACTTGCCACATTTTTTTTGAAATCAGCAATTCCAAAACACTGAGACCCCCACTGGATGTTGTTCCTCTAGTCTAGTGTGAATATCCAGTTACACAGTGGGCTTCAGTATCGAAGTCAGTTGTTGGTGTTTCTGAGAAGTTGCACTTCTACTCTAGAAGAGAGCAGAGAGAGTTGGCTTGGTGAAGCTCTCTTGGTCAGCTTTCCAGGTGAAGCTGACAAAGGCCCATGGGACCTGGTGATATTAAGGGGTTTTCCATTCAAGTCCTGTCTGGCGATCATGTCCCTGAGTTTCTAACAGCTTTGCTTATCCAAAGCTTTCATGGGACAGATCCCAGTGTTCCTGGCCCAAGGTCAGATGCCTCACCCAGGGCTTTCCTTATGCATGTGCAGTTCACATTTGCTATGAGGAAATCACCTAGCCACAGAGGCTGGGCCCTAGTTTGGCAACAAGCATCAGCCATTTGTTTGAGGAGGCAGGGCTCAACACTCTATCTTTGATCTTGTTTTCTTCCTTTACCACCTAATTTGGCATGAAAAAAAAAAAAAAGATTTGCAAAACCAGTCTCCTGTTTTTCTTGCTTCTCGAACTTGGGAAAGAGATCTCAGGTACTTGGTCTCAGGTGTCTTTAATCCAGGAGTTCTTCAAGCCTGCCCTGCAGGATTCTTTAGATACAGCTGAAACCAGCCAGGACAGACTTATGCAGGGCTGTGTACCCTTTAACATCTGGGGCCATTTATCTGGCCCGCAAAAGCCTCCATCATCCCTCAGTGCAGACCAGTCATGGCTTGGCTATTCCTCCAGGCTGGTATGATCTTATCCACACTCCCACTGCCTCAGAGCATCCTGAGGGTGCAGACCTAGCCTTTATTCCTCTCTGCAGAAAACCTTTCATCCATTCACTCAAACTAGAACACTAGCATATGAACCTACCTTAGGTATTTTTTTAAAAGTACCTATTCTGATCGACAAGTTTGGGAAAAGTGGAGAGCTTTCCCACTGGTGGAGATGGCATGTGGGCTGGGTCTTACTCAAAAGCAGTGGTCTGGTATTTGCCATCAGCACAGGATTACATAGCACAACAAGGAAATGTTTCTTATGCTCTTAGGATTTTTTTTTTTTTTTTTTTGAGACGGAGTTTCACTCATGTTACCCAGGCTGGAGTGCAATGGCGTGATCTCGGCTCACCGCAACCTCCGCCTCCTGGGTTCAGGCAATTCTCCTGCCTCAGCCTCCTGAGTAGCTGGGATTACAGGCACGTGCCACCATGCCCAGCTGATTTTTTGTAGTTTTAGTAGAGACGGGGTTTCATCATGTTGACCAGGATGGTCTCGATCTCTTGACCTCATGATCCACCCGCCTCGGCCTCCCAAAGTGCTGGGATTACAGGCTTGAGCCACCGCACCCGGCCCTGCTCTTAGGATTTTTATGGCTCTCTTCACTGCCAGTAGGTTCAAGAGGGCTCAGTGACCCCTGGTATAAATGTAAGTGCATCTGTATGGATGTGTTGTTTTTTTGAGTTATGTTTACTATAGGTGTGTGTGTATATATATGTGTGTGTGTATATATATGAATATGTAATAGATTTCATTTATATTTATATATACATATATGTAATTATATATCTATATTTATTTATAAATATTTATAAATCGATATTTTCTTATTGTATGCATCAAGAAATGCTTCCACCAACTGGCAGTGATACAAATATATATGTATAAATATTTATGTTATTTTTTAAATATACAGGTGGACATACTTAAATATGTTACAAGAGATTTAGGCATTCAGATACAGGAGGGTTGATGATTCCCAGGCATATATAATGCAAAAGCTTTTGCCCACAGCACATTATAAACAGACTCTCCAAAGTGAGAGTCAAAAAGCAAATCCTAAAACAGCAAGAGAAAAGCATCTAGTCACCTGTAAAGGAAACCCCATCAGACTAACAGTGGATTTATCTGCAGAAATATTTTTAACCAGAAGAAAATAGGAAGATATATTTAAAGCACTGAAAAAGGGAAACAGACAGTCAAGACATTATATCCAGCAAAATTATACCTCATAAATAAAGGAGAATTGAAGTCGTTCCCAGACAAACAAATACATAAAGAATTTATTACCATTAGACTGGTCCTACAAAAAAATACTCAAGAGACTCTAAACCTAAACTGGACCACCCAGATTCATAAAGCAAATATTGTTAGATCCAAAGAGAGATTGCCTGCAATACAGTAACAGTGGGGGATTTCAACAGCATGCTCTCAATATTAGACAGATAATTTAGAGAAGAAAATAAACAAATAAAGAAATATCAGATTTAAACTGGACTTTAGACCAAATGGACCTAACATATCTTTAAAGAACATTTATCTATCAACTGCAGAATATATATAATTTTCATCAGCACATGGAACATTCTCTAGGACAGACTATATATTAGGCCATGAAACAAATCTCAACAAATTTTAAAAAATTGAAATCATATCAAGTGTCTTCTCAGTCCACAATAGAATAAAACTAAAAATCAGTACCAAGAGAAACTCTGGAAATGATACATATATATGGAAATTAAACAACATGCTCTTGAATAACTACTGGGTTAATAAGACATTAAGATGGAAATAAAAAATTCCTTGGAACAAATAAAAATAGAATCACAACAATCTGAGGGAAGTTTATAGCAACAAATACATCAAAAATGTAGAAAGATTACAAACTCACAATCTAAAAATCCACCTAAAGGAACTAGAATGGTAAGAACAAACCAAATGCAAAATTAGCAGAAGAAAAGAAATAATAAAGATCAGAGCAGAACTAAATGAAGATTAAAATACTCCCAAATTATCAACAAAATAAAAAGTTCCTCAAGAAAAGACAAAATGAAATTTATAAACTGCAAGCTAAACTAACCATGAAGGAAGACCCAAACAAACAAAATCAGAAATGGAAAAGGAGACATTACAACAGATACCACAGAAATGCAAAATATATTGGGACTATTATGAACAACTATAGGCTGGCAAACTGGAAAGCCTAGAGAAAATGAATTCTTGGAAAAATACAATCTATCAAGAGTGAATAAAAAAGAAATAGAAAACCTAAACAGAGCAATAATGAGAAGTGAGATTGAATCAGCAATAAAAGTTTTTCAACAAACAAAAACCAAGGAAGAGATGGATTAACAATTGAATTCTATCAAACATAAAAAGAAGACGTAATATAAATTTTCCTGAAACTATTTCGTAAAATGGAGGAGGAAAGAATTATCCCTAACTCCTTCTATGAGTTTGGCATTACCCTGATTCCAAAACCATATGGTGATACAATAAAAAGAGAAAACTGCGGTTCAATATCCCTGATAAACATAAAATCCTCAACAAAATTCTAGCTAACCAAATCTAACAGTGAATCAGAAAGATACTACACAATGATTAGGTGAGATTTATACCAGGGATGCCAGGATTTTTCAAATAAATAGAGGTGATACATCACATCAAAAGAATGAAAGACAAAAAAATATGATTATCTTAGTGGACACTGAAAAAGCATTTGATAAAATCAAACACCTCTTCATGATAAAACTTTTAACAAACTAGGTATAGAAGAAACACACTGCAAATAATAAAGGCCATATACAACAGACCCACAGCTAACAATATACTGAATGGGGAACAGTTGAAAGTTTTTTCTCTAAGAACTGGAACAAGACAAGTAAGCCCACTTTCTGCACTCATGTTCAACATAGCACTGGCAGTCCTATCCAGAGCAATCAGTCAAGAGAAAGATGAAAGACATCCAGAATCTACAAAGAACTAAAACAGACATACAAGAAAAAAACAAACAACCACATTCAAAAGTGGACAAAGTATATGAACAGACACTTTTCAAAGGAAGACATATATGAGGCCAACAAACATGAAAAAATGCTCATCATCACTGGCCATTAGAGAAACGCAAATCAAAATCACATTGAGATACCATCTCATGCCAGTTAGAATGGTGATCGTTAAAAAATCTGGAGACAACAGATGCTGGAGAGGATGTGGAGAAATAGGAACACTCTTACACAGTTGGTGGGAGTGTAAAATTAGTTCAACCATTGTGGAAGACAGTGTGGCAATTTCTCAAGGATCTAGAAATAGAAATTCCATTTAACCCAGCAATCCCATTACTGGGTATATACCCAAAGAAATATAAATTGTTCTACTATAAAGACACATGCACATGAATCTTCACTGCGGCCCTGTTTACAATAGCAAAGACCTGGAACCAACCCAAATGTCCATCGATGATAGACTGGACGAAGAAAATGTGGCACATACACACCATGTAATACTACGCAGCCATAAAAAAGATGAGTTTGTGTCCTTTGTGGGGACTTGGATGAATTTGGAAACCATCATTCTCAGAAAACTGACACAAGAACAGAAAACCAAACACCACATGTTCTCACTCAGTTGCGGGGAGATAACATGGGATAAATGCTGGATATAGTATGCACCTATGCAA
Source organism: Cebus imitator (assembly GCF_001604975.1). Lineage (NCBI taxonomy): Eukaryota > Metazoa > Chordata > Mammalia > Primates > Cebidae > Cebus > Cebus imitator. The sequence goes on from NW_016107446.1 coordinate 5,207,831, forward strand.
TAATCCTGCATGACCTGCACATGTACCCCAGAAACTAAAGTAAAATTAAAAAAAAATCCATATTGGAAAAGAGAATTTTTCCTTTTTGCTGATAATATAATCTTATATCTTAAAAAACCTGGACTCCACCAAAGCCCCTTTAGACTTGATAAATAAATAAATATAGGAAAGCTGCAGGATAGAAAACCAATGTACAATAATCAGTAGTGTTTTTACACACAAATAATGATCAAATTGAGAAAGGAACAAAAAAGGCAATCCCATTTACAATAGCTACAAATACATAGGAGTAAATTTTACCAAGGAGGTGAAAGATATCTACAGGGAAAACTATAAAACACAAAAGAAATAATAGGTAACACAAACATGAAAAAACATCCTTTGTCATGGCTCAGAAGCATTAGTATTATTAAAATGATCATATTGCCTAAAATTATCTACAGACCCAAGGCAATCCCTACTGAAATACCATTGTCATTTTTTGCCAAATTAGGAAAAGCAATCCTAAAATTCAAATGGAATCCAAAAAGAGCCCAAATAGACAAATAAATTCTGAGCAAAAAAAATATAGCTGGAGGTATCACATTACCTGATTTCAAAAATATATAACAAGGTTATAGTAATAAAAACAGCATGATATTGGTATAAAGCAGACAAACAGAATAGAAAACCCAGAAATAAAGCCACATATTTACAGCCATGTGATCCTCAAAAAAGGCAACAATGACTTACATTGGGGAAAGGACACCCTCTTAAAAAATGATGTTGGAAACACTGTGTAGGCATATGAAGAAGAATGAAACAGGACCTCTATCTCTCACTATTTACAAAAATCAATTCAAAATGGATTAAAGACTGAAACATAAGACCCAGAACTATGAAAATACTGTAGGAAAATCTAGGAAAAACTCTTCTGGACATTTGTCTAGGGAAAGATTTAATGGCTGAGACCTCAAAAGCACAGGCAACAAAACAAAAATAAATGAGATTTGATCAAACTAAAATCTGCACAACAAAAGAAATAATCAAGAGAGTGAAGAGACAACCTGTTGAAAGGGAAAAATATTTGCAAATTATTCATCTGACAGGACATTAATATGTAGAATTTGCAAGGAACTTGAACAACTCAACAGGAAAAAACAAATAATCCCATTAAAAAATGGGCAAAGATAAGGACAGACATTTCTCAAAAGAGGACTTACAAATGGCATCAGGTATATAAAAGATGCTCAGTATCACCGATCATCAGAGAAATGCAAATCAAAATGACAAATGAGATATTATTGTATTCCAGTCAGAATGGCTACTATCAAAATGACAAAAACAAAAACAAAAAACGAACAAACAAAAAACCAGATGTTTTTAAGGATGTGGAGTAAAGTGCATACTTATACACTGTTAGTCCGAATGTAAACAAGTACAGCCACTATGGAAAACAGTATGGATATTTCTAAAAAACTAAAAATAGAAGAATCATTTAATTCGGCAATCCCACTTCTAGGTATCTACCCAAAGGAAAACAAGTAAATCTATCAAAGGGATACCTGCCCTTGCATGTTTATTTCAGCACTATTCACAATAGCAAAGATGGAATCAACCTAAATGTCTATTGGTGAATGCATGGATAAAGAAAATGTGGTATATATACACAATGGGTTACTATTCTGGCTTTAAAAAGAATGAAGTCATGTCATTTGCAGCAACTTGGATGGAACCGGAGGTCATTATGTTAAGAGAAATAAGCCAGGCATGAAAGACACATATTGCATGTTTTCACTTATCTCTGTGAGTTAAAAATTTAGAACATATTAAGGTAGACAGTGGAAAAACAGATATAAGAGACTGGAAAAGGTGAATGGATGACAGAGGGAAGGATAAAAAGAAGTGAGTTAAAGGGTGCAAACATAACAATAATATAGAAGGAATGAATTCAACATTTGATGGTAGAGTAGGATGACTACACTGAACAAAAATGTATCATACCAGAGTAATGAACATTCTGAGTACTCTGACTTGACCACTAAACATTATATATATGTAACAGAATTTCTCAAGTATCCCTTAAGTTTGCACAAATAAAAATTTAAAAAATAGAAACAAAACATACATATTTACATGTATATGCATATTTATGGTTATGTATTTGCTTGTGACCTATGTGCATACAGCACTCCAGAGTCACAGACTGTGCTGCACTATATCTTGAGAGCAGCAATTCAAAATCCTAAGAACCCTCATGAATGTGGATGTAGATGGGACTTTGTGTGTCAGAGCCATTTGTTGCCTTGGTGTTTGGGAGAAGTTGTGCTCCTGCACTAGAATAGAGCAGAGAGAGCTGAACTGGTGTTTCAGGGTGAATGCTGGAGACAAAAGCCCATGAATACGGTAATATCAGGTAGTTATTCATTCAAATCCCATTTGGCCACTACTTCCTTGAGCTTCTAACAACACAAAAGATGGAGCTCTTTGGGCTTGCATGGCCATAAACTTCTTTACCTAGCACTGATGACCTAAAGACCAGACCAAAAAATTGTGGTACTTCTAGTACACATTTTCAGTGATGGATCAGCCCAGCCCCACAATCTGGGTCCTAATTTGGTAAAAGGTATCCATGTAAGGAGGCAGGATCTAACACCATGCCTCCAACCTAGTTTTCTTTGTCTGAAATCTACTTTGGCATACAGAAGGGGAGGCCGTAAATTCGGTACCCTGTTCTCATGCTCCTCAAAATTGTAAAAGAGGCCTCCAGCATCTAGAACCTGGGTGTCTGCAGTTCAGGTGTTTTTTGAGCCTGTCCTATATGTTCCTCAAGATCCAGCTAAAATCAGACAGGACAGGCTTATTCAGGACTGTGAGACATTCAACATCTGGAGCCATATTGCTGGCTCACAAAACCTCATTCTTCCTCAGTTCAGTCCAACCCTAGCTTGGTTGTTTTTCCATACCAGTATCATCATAGCTACCCATATGTGTTGGTCTGTTCTCACACTGCTGTAAAATCCGTGGCTTTTCCAGGCACATGGTGCAAGCTGTCAGTGGATCTACTATTATGGAGTCTAGAGGATGGCAGCCTTCTTCTCATGGCTCTACCAGGAAAAGCCCCACTGGTGACTGTGTGTGGGCTCCAACTCCACATTTCCTTTCTGCACCACTTTAGCAGAAGTTCTCCATAAGGGCTCCACCCCTGCACCAGACTTATGCCTGGACATTCAGACATTTTCATACATCCTCTGAAATATAGGTGGAGGTTCCCAAACCTCAATTCTTGTCTTCTGTGCACCTGCAGGAACAACACCATGTGGAAGCTACTGAGGCTTGGGGATTGCACCCTCTGAAGCAACAGCCTGAGCTATACTTTGGCCCCTTTTAGCCATGGCTGGAGTGGCTGGGATGCAGAGCAGCAAATCTGGAGGCTACACATTGGAAACCATTTTTCTCTCTTAGGCCTCTAGGCCTGTGAAGTGGTGGAGACGGGGAGCTGCCTCAAAAGTTTCTGACATGCTCTGGAGACATTTTCCCCATTGTCTTTGCAATTAGCATTTGGCTCCTCGTTACTTTTACAAATTTCTTCAGTGAGCTTGAATTTTCTTCCCAGAATTTTTTTCTTTTCTGCATTGTCAGGCTGAAAAATTTCCAAACTTTTATGCTCTGTAACCTTTTGAATGCCAGCCTGCTTAGAAATTTATTCTGCCAGATACCCTAAATCATTTCTCTCAAGTCCAAAGTTTCACATATTTCTAGGGCAGAGGCAAAAAGCCACCAGTCTCTTTGCTAAAGCATAGCAAGAGAGGCCTTAACTTCAGTTCCCAACAAGTTCCTCATCTCTACCTGAGACCACCTCAGCCTGGACTTCATTGTCCATATCACTATCAGCATTTTGGTCAAAGCCATTCAAAAAGCATCTATGAAGTTCCAAACTTTCCCACATCTTTCTATTTTCTTCTGAGTGCTCCAAACTGTTCCAGCCTCTACCTGTTACCCAGGTCCAAAGTTGCTTCCACATTTTTGGGTATCTTCACAGCAGTGCCCCACTATGTGGTACCAATTTATTGTATTAGTCTGTTCTCACACTGCTATAAAGAACTGCCTGAGACTGGGTAATTTATAAAGGAAAGAGGGTTAATTGACTCAAAGTTCTGCAGGGGTGGGGAGGCCTCAGGAAACTTACAATCATGGCAGAAGGAAAAGCAAGCACATCTTAAATGGTGTCAGGTGAGAGAAGAAGTGCAGGTAGGGGAAATGGCAGATGCTTATAAAACCATCAGGAGGAGAGAGATCCAAGATGGTTGATCACTAGCAGCTCGGGATTGTAGCTCCCAGTGAAAGCGCAGAGAATGAGAGGACGCCACACTTTCAGAAGAATTTTTGTTGCTCACGCACCAGGAGATTCCCAGTGAAGGAGCCCCACGGATCGCCAGCACGACTCTTGTGGCCCGCAAGGCAGTTTTGCTGCTGCCTTGGTGCGGCAGTTCTTGGTGCAGAGTCAGAAAAGCACCATCAATCCTAATGCTGTTGTTTTGGCCGGCTCAGTGGGTTGCTCAGATTTTAGCGCTGGGAATCAACAAGTTGGACGTGCACTCAGAAACCCAATTATAAAGACAGTGATTATAAAGACCACAGATGGATAAATCTATAATGAAGGGAAGAAACCAGCCTAAAAAGGCTGAAAATACCCAAAATCAGAACGCCTCTCCCTCTACAGGGGATCACAGTTTCTCATCAGCAACAGAACAAGGCCTGATGGAGAACAAGTGTGTTCCATTAACAGAAGCAGGCTGCAAAAGGTGGATGATAAGAAACTTCTGTGAATTAAAAGAACTTGTTCTAACCCAATGCAAAGAAACTAAGAACTTTGAAAAA